>NW_026551957.1:0-438 GCF_027596085.1 Anoplopoma fimbria | reverse complement strand
TTTTATTTTCTTTATTTAATGTTTCATTTTCTTTATTTAATGTTTTATTTTCTTTATTTAATGTTTCATTTTCTTTATTTAATGTTTTATTTTCTTTATTTAATGTTTCATTTTCTTTATTTAATGTTTTATTTTCTTTATTTAATGTTTCATTTTCTATATTTAATGTTTTATTTTCTTTATTTAATGTTTTATTTTCTTTATTTAATGTTTCATTTTCTTTATTTATTACGGTGTTTTTCACGGTACCGGTACCCGGTGGACCAGCCCGGCTCAACCTCCTATGGCTAGCATAGCTAGAGGAGGTTGAGCCGTCTGTAGGAAACTAGAGGAGGCGTCCCGGTAGAATCCCGGTGACCGGGAAATAGGTTCCGGCGATCACGCGCATTGCATGCCGGGTAGATTTTTTTTAAATTTTAATTTTTTTTTAATTTATTT
>NW_026551956.1:0-1619 GCF_027596085.1 Anoplopoma fimbria | reverse complement strand
GAGAATGAAACATAAAATAAAGAAATAAAACATTAAATAAAGAAAATAAAACATTAAATAAAGATAATAGATGAATTGCAGCCTTCGTGGCATCATTAAGATCTTAAAAATAATGAAAATTTAAATATATACATAATAAATATATTAAATAAAAATGTCTCAAAAAGTTATTGAATTTAAAAATATAAATAAATAAAGATAATAAAACATTAAATGAAGATAATGAAAGAAAATAAAACATTAAATAAAGAAAACGTGATTCCTTCCCTCCCTTCCCCAGTGTCTTTGTCTGGTTCTTGTATTTGTTTTATTTCTTTTATCCCCTTGTTTTTTTATAAAAGGGTTGGTTTTAAAACACAGTAAAAAAGAAGATGGCCTGTGCCTGTGCACGCCCAACACCTTAGGGTGTTGGATACCCAGTTTTTAACCTAACCTAGCCCGTGCCTGGTCATCACCCTCTGTTGTACTCCAGAATATACCTCCTCTTTTCCTCCTCTCAACTTCCTTTATTAGGCCTTGGTCTCCATTTGTAGAACCTCCTCTGAAGAAGCCACATCTGGCGAAACGTTAGGAGGAACCTTTTTAAACTTTTTATTCCACTTGTCTATTTGTAAACAATTTTTAATGACTTTTAAAGACCACCTTTAATAGGGGACTCAGAAACCTGTCGTTTTAACACTGAAAAGGATTACACACAAAAGGAAACGTTCTACTTACCAATTCTGGAACAGGAGCACATGGACATCCACCATCTTGCCTAAAATATACTCCATTTTACAACGGGTTGGCCACCCATAAAACATGTGAAAATGTGAGTATATTAACAGAAGAACACGGGTAAGAGCTCTTTTTTGGATCCAGGTGTGCACACTGAAGACCATTCCTCCGAAAAAGGAAACAATATACTGTCCCTCTCTTTAAAAAGTTGAGAAGTGAGTTCTTTTTTGTGATTTAACAACAGTTCTGTATCCTCTTTTAAGTCATTGATTATTGTGTGTTTCATGTTAAATTCCCCCCTCCCCTTTTTCCCTCCCCCCCTCCCTCCCCATTTTAGGAACAATTCTTTAGTATTTTATTCTTTGAGTATTCTGTGTTTTAACTGTGCAAATTTGACCTTTGACCTTTTTTGGAAGTTACTGTGTTCTGCCTTAGCATTGCCTTCGGAATGTTGATTTGTCATACTAAGGCAGAAGGCAGTAACTTCTATGTTAAAGCTCAGTGGTATGATAACAATGGAATAATGACCCTATTAATTAATCAATAGTAATACTATTTCATTTATCACAATTACCAATACCATGATTATCATAATGTGACTTCACATTTATCATATTTTTTGTATTTCAACACGGGTAGTCACATTACTGACACAAACTCTCTGACCGACCTCAGTGTCATATACTGTATTTATGTATCTGACTGAAATAATTGAAATTACTTGTCTGTATGTGTAACTTAAAGTAAAGGTTTCTGACAACAATTTCAATAATCATGTTTATTTACAGTGTTCACCATCAAACAAGCTTTTGAGCACAATGTATGAACACTCTTCTTTGTAACGGAGCAAGAAAAAATGTCCAATACTTATAAAAACAGCCTATAAAAACAGATTATCCAAA
>NW_026551955.1:0-1979 GCF_027596085.1 Anoplopoma fimbria | reverse complement strand
AAATACCATATACCATATACCATATACCATATACCAAATACCAAATACCATATACCATATACCAAATACCATATACCATATACCATATACCATATACCATATACCATATACCATATACCATATACCATATACCATATACCAAATACCATATACCAAATACCATATACCATATACCAAATACCATATACCATATACCATATACCATATACCATATACCAAATACCATATACCATATACCATATACCAAATACCATATACCATATACCAAATACCATATACCATATACCATATACCATATACCATATACCATATACCATATACCATATACCATATACCATATACCATATACCATATACCAAATACCATATACCATATACCATATACCATATACCATATACCATATACCATATACCATATACCATATACCATATACCATATACCATATACCAAATACCATATACCATATACCAAATACCATATACCATATACCAAATACCATATACCAAATACCATATACCATATACCAAATACCATATACCATATACCAAATACCATATACCATATACCATATACCATATACCATATACCAAATACCATATACCAATATACCATATACCAAATACCAAATACCATATACCAAATACCATATTCCATATACCATATACCAAATACCATATACCATATACCAAATACCATATACCAAATACCAAATACCATATACCATATACCAAATACCATATACCAAATACCATATACCATATACCATATACTATATACCAAATACCAAATACCATATCCAAATACCATGTACCATATACCATATACCATATACCATATACCATATCCCAAATACCATATACCATATACCAAATACCATATACCATATACCATATACCAAATACCAAATAACAAATACCATATACCATATACCATATACCAAATACCAAATAACAAATACCATATACTATATACCAAATACCAAATACCATGTACCATATACCATATACCATATACCATATACCATATCCCAAATACCATATACCATATACCATATCCCAAATACCATATTCCATATACCATATACTATATATCAAATACCAAATACCATATACCATATACCATATACAAAATACCATATACCATATACCAAATACCATATACCATATACCATATACCATATACTATATACCATATACCATATACCATATACCATATACCATATACAAAATACCATATACCATATACCATATTCCATATACAAAATACCATATTCCATATACCATATACCATATACCAAATACCATATACCATATACCATATACCATATACCATATACCAATTACCATATTCCATATACCAAATACCATATACCATATACCAAATACCATATACCAAATACCATATACCATATACCATATACTATATACCAAATACCAAATACCATATACCATATACCATATACCATATCCCAAATACCATATACCATATACAAAATACCATATACCATATACCAAATACCATATACCATATACCATATACCATATACCAAATACCATATACCATATACCATATACCATATACCATATACCATATACCATATACCATATACGAAATACCATATACCATATACCAAATACCATATACCATATACCATATACCATATACCAAATGCCATATGCCATATTCCAAATACCATATACCATATACCATATACCAAACACCATATACCAAATACCATATACCATATACCATATACCAAATACCATATACTATATACCAAATACCAAATACCAAATACCATATACCATATACCAAATACCATATACCAATATACCATATACCAAATACCATATACCAAATACCATATACCATATACCAAATACCATATACCATATACCATATACCATATACCAAATACCATATACCATATACCATATACCAAATACCATATACCAAATACCATATACCAAATACCATAT
>NW_026551954.1:0-11862 GCF_027596085.1 Anoplopoma fimbria | reverse complement strand
CCTAACCTAACCCCTAACCTAACCCTTTCCAAACCTAACCTAACCTAACCTAACCTGTGTTAACCTAACCTAACCCTAACCATCCCTATCCTATCCTAACCTAACCCTAACCCTAACCCCTAACCCTAACCTAACCTAACTAACCCTAACCCTAACCCTCTACCGAAAAAACACTTAGGCAAATTTTCGGAAAAAATTAACATGGGAGTCTATTTTCTTGGCAGCTATATCACAGGAAGGACCTAGAGACTCGGGGGTAGTACCATTGGAAAGGCCGTGCCCTACTTACTATAGATGTACGTTAGAAAAAAGTTTGTAGGATCTTCAGAAAAAATGTTATTCAAAATATGCGTCTTGATCCTTTTTCATTTTTTGCCCTTTCACCCCCTTCCCGAAGTCCTACAGACTCTAACCCTAACCATTCGATCGGGCTTGGCCTAATTAACCCTAACCGGAGACCGTTTCAAGGCTCTACCACATTCGGAAGAGGGTGTATTTTCAAAAAGGATCAAGAATCTGTGGTTTTCATCCCTATCCTAACCCTAACCCTAACCCTAAAATGGCCTACTAAACCTAACCCTAACCCTAACCTAACCCTAACCCTAACCCTAAAAAAGTTAGGCAAATTTTCTATTTTCTTGGGGAGTCTATCGCACCTATAAAGGTCCTAACCCATTGGACCCCTAACCCTAACTGTAGGACTTCAGAAAAAATGTTATTCAAGAATATTGATCCTCTAACCCCTGGTTTCACCCTAACCCTAACCCTAACCTAACCCTAACCCTCTACCCTCCTAACCCCTAACCTAACCCTAACCTAACCCTAACCTAACCAAAGGCCTACCAATTCGGAAAGGGTGTATTTTCAAAAAGGATCCTGTGGTTTTCATCCCTTAACCCTATCCCTAACCTAACCCTTGAAACCCTATCAATGGCCTAATCAAAGGAAGGACCTACAGACTCCGGGATGGTACCATTCGATCCGGCTTGGCCTCATTAGTGGGAGTAGAGACCGTTTCAAGACTCTAGGACCTTCATGAAAAAAAGTGTATTTTCAAAAACAAATATTTTCTTGGTTTTCATCCCTTATCCTATAACCTAACCTCCTAGAGACCCTCATAAACCCTTTGTTACCATTCGATCGGATTGGCCGAACTATAGTGAACCCTAGACCACTTCCAAGTCTCTACCACCTTCAGACCCTAACCTAAGAATATGTAATCCTCTCATGTGTAATAACCCCTTTCATCCTATTCCTAACCCTAACCTAACCCTAACCCTAACCTAACCTAACCCTAACCCTAACCCTAACCCTAACCCTAACCTAACCCTAACCCTCCCTAACCTAACCCTAACCCTCTAAACACTTAGGCAAATTTTCAAAAAGGAAAAAATCCCTTATCCTATTAACATGGAGTCTATGGCAGCTATATCACAGGAAGGACCTAGAGACTCGGGGGTAGTACCATTGGAATTAGTGGGAGTGCCCTACTTACTATAGATGTGAAAAAAGTTATTCAAGAAAAAGTTTGTAGGATCTTCAGAAAAAATGTTATTCAAAAACCACTTCCAAGTCTTGATCCTTTTTTCATTTTTTGCCCTTTCACCTAACCCTAACCTAACCCTAACCCTCCTACAGACTCCCTAACCCTAACCATAACCCTAATCGGGCTTAACCCCTAATTCCAAATGGGGGACAAAGACCGTTTCCAAGGCTCTACCACATTCGGAAGAGGGTGTATTTTCAAAAATATCAAGAATCTGTGGTTTTCATCCCTTATCCTAACCTAACCCTAACCCTAACCCTAACCCTAACCCTAACCCTAACCCCTAACCCTAACCCTAGGACCTAGGCAAATTTTCGGAAAAAATTAACAACCTATCCCTAATCATTAGTGGGACCTAGAGACCACTTACAAGACCTTAGGTACCTTCATGAAAAAAGTTTGTATTCACGAAAAAATTATTTATTGATCCTTTTTCATAACCATTCCCAAGGTCCTACAGACTCGGGGTTGGTACCATTCGATCGGGCTTGGCCCTAATTAGTGGACTACGGAGACCACTTCCAAGTCTCTACCACCTTCAGAAAAAAAAGTTATTCAAAATATGTAATCCTCTCAGAATCTGTGGTTTTCATCCCTTTCCCCTAACCCTAACCTAACCCTAACCCTAACCCTACCCTAACCCTAACCCTAACCCTAACCTAACCCTTCCCTAATCGGAACCCTAACCCTAACCTAACCCTAACCCTGGGGCTAGACCTACATCAAAGGAAGGACCTAACCCTAACCCTTCGGAAGGTGTATTTTCAAAATCCCAAGAATCTGTGGTTTTCATCCCTACCCTAACCTAGGACCTTATGAAAAAAGTTAACCTAACCCTAACCCTAACCCTAACCCTAAAAGAAGGTCCTAACCCTAGACCCTAGTTTTCATCCCACCTTCGATCCTAACCCGGAACCCTAACCCTTTCCAACCTCTAACCCTAATGGCAGCTAAAAAAAGGATTCAAGAATATGTAACCCTATGTCCTAACCTAACCCTAACCATCCTAACCCTAACCCTAACCCTAACCTAACCCTAACCCTAACCTAACCTAACCCCTAACCCTAACCCTTACCCTAACCCTAACACTTAACCTTCAAAAAAACCCTAACATGGGGATCCTATTTTCACCTTATTCCAAAGGAAGGACCTAGAACTCGTATCAGTAGTACCATTGGATTGGCCGTGCCCTAATATAGATGTACGTTAGAAAAAGTTTAAGGATCTAAAGAAAAAATGTTATTCAAAAAGTAATCTTGATCCTTTTTCATCCCTTATAGAACTAACCCCCTTCCCGAAGTCCTAACAGACTCATATTGCATTTGTAACCAACCGAACCTAACCTAATTAGTTAGGGGACGCTAACCGTTTCCAAGGCTCTACCCATTCGGAAGAGGTGTATTTTCAAAAAGGATCAAGAATCTGTGGTTTTCATCCCTTATCCTATCCTAACCTAACTAACCTAACCCCTAGGAGTCAATGGCAGCTACATCAAAGGAAGGACCTAGAGACTAGACCGGATGGTACCAATCGATCCGCGGTGGAGTCATTAGTGGGAGTAGAGACCACTTACAAAACGGTAGGACCTTCATGAAAAAATGTTATTCACGAAAAACCAATATTTTCTTGGGTTTCGAACCATTCCCAAAGGTCCTACAGACTCGGGGTCGGTACCATTCGATCGGACTTGGCCGAATTAGTGGACACGGAGACCACTTCCAAGTCTCTACCACCTTCAGAAAAAAAGTTATTCAAAATATGTAATCCTCTCATGTGTAATCGTGGTTTTCATCCCTATTCCTAACCCTAACCCTAACCCTAACCCTAACCCTAACCTAACCCTCTACCTAACCTAACCCTAACCTAACCTAACCCTAACCTAACCTAACCTAACCCTAACCCTAAACCCTAACCCTAACCCTAACCTAACCCTAACCCTAACCCTAACCTAACCCTAACCCTAACCCTAACCCTAACCCTAACCCTGACCCTAACCCCCTAACCCTAACCCTAACCCTAACCCTAACCCAAAACCTAACCTTCCATTCACCTTATTCCAAATAAAACTTTGACAAATTGTATCGTATGAACTCTTATTTATTGATCATGACATAAATATTTATGGAATGTACATCACAAAAAACCCTCTAAATTAAGGTTAAACTTTAATATCAAAGGAAGTGACATCATATTTGTTCATCTATAGAACTATAGGAATATGGAGACCTGAAATACATCAACAACATAGATTGCATATTGCATTTGTTAATAACTTACCTGTGGTTAGGGTTAGGGGAACCCTAACCTAACCCTAACCCTAACCCTAACCCTCTACCGAAAAAACACTTAGGCAAATTTTCGGAAAAAATTAACATGGGAGTCTATGGCAGCTATATCACAGGAAGGACCTAGAGACTCGGGGTAGTACCATTGGAAAGGCCGTGCCCTACTTACTATAGATGTACGTTAGAAAAAAGTTTGTAGGATCTTCAGAAAAAATGTTATTCAAAAAGGCGTCTTGATCCTTTTTCATTTTTTGCCGTTTCACCCCCTTCCCGAAGTCCTACAGACTCGGGGTCGGTACCATTCGATCGGGCTTGGCCTAATTAGTGGGGGCGGAGACCGTTTCCAAGGCTCTACCACATTCGGAAGAGGGTGTATTTTCAAAAAGGATCAAGAATCTGTGGTTTTCATCCCTTATCCTAACCCTAACCCTAACCTAACCCTAACCCTAACCCTAACCCCTAACCTAACCTAACCTAACCCTAACCCTAACCCCCTAACCCTAACCCTAACCTAACCCTAACCCCCTAACCCTAACCCTAACCCTAACCCCCTAACCCCTAACCCTAACCTAACCCACCCTAACCTTCCATTCACCTTATTCCAAATAAAACTTTGACAAATTGTATCGTATGAACTCTTATTTATTGATCATGACATAAATATTTATGGAATGTACATCACAAAAGGTCTAAATTAAGGTTAAACTTTAATATCAAACCTAAGTGACATCATATTTGTTCATCTATAGAACTATAGGAATATGGAGACCTGAAATACATCAACAACATAGATTGCATATTGCATTTGTTAATAGCTTACCTGTGGTTAGGGTTAGGGGGCCCCTAACCCTAACCCTAACCTAACCCTAACCTAACCCTAAAAACACTTAGGCAAATTTTCGGAAAAAATTAACATGGGAGTCTATGGCAGCTATATCACAGGAAGGACCTAGAGACTCGGGGGTAGTACCATTGGAAAGGCCGTGCCCTACTTACTATAGATGTACGTTAGAAAAAGTTTGTAGGATCTTCAGAAAAAATGTTATTCAAAAAGGCGTCTTGATCCTTTTTCATTTTTTGCCCGTTTCACCCCCTTCCCGAAGTCCTACAGACTCGGGGTCGGTACCATTCGATCGGGCTTGGCCTAATTAGTGGGGGCGGAGACCGTTTCCAAGGCTCTACCACATTCGGAAGAGGGTGTATTTTCAAAAAGGATCAAGAATCTGTGGTTTTCATCCCTTATCCTATCCCTAACCCTAACCCTAACCCTAACCCCCTAACCCTGGCAGCTACATCAAAAATTGTATCGTATGAACTCTTAATTGATCCTAAATATTTATGGAATGTAGGACCTGGAAGACTCGCGGATGGTACCTGGCCCGCGGTGGAGTCATTAGCCTAACCTAAGACCACTTACAACCCTAGGACCTTCATGAAAAAAGTTATTCACGAAAAACCAATATTTTCTTGGGTTTCGAACCATTCCCAAGGTCCTAGAGAGTCGGGGTTGGTACCATTCGATCGGACTTGGCCGAATTAGTGGACACGGAGACCACTTCCAAGTCTCTACCACCTTCCAGAAAAAATGTTATTCAAGAATATGGTCTCATGTGTAATCCCTTTTCATCCCTATTCCTAAACCTAACCTAACCTAACCCTAACCTAACCTACCCTAACCCTAACCCTAACCCTAACCTAACCCCTAACCCTAACCTAACCTAACCTATCCTAACCCCTAACCTAACCCTAACCCTAACCCTAACCTAACCCTAACCCTAACCTAACCCCTAACCCTAACCCTAACCCTAACCTAACCCTAACCCTAACCTAACCTAACCTAACCCACCCTAACCTTCCATTCACCTTATTCCAAATAAAACTTTGACAAATTGTATCGTATGAACTCTTATTTATTGATCATGACATAAATATTTATGGAATGTACATCCAAAAAGGTCTAAATTAAGGTTAAACTTTAATATCAAAGGAAGTGACATCATATTTGTTCATCTATAGAACTATAGGAATATGGAGACCTGAAATACATCAACAACATAGATTGCATATTGCATTTGTTAATAGCTTACCTGTGGTTAGGGTTAGGGGCCTAACCCTAACCCTAACCCTAACCCTAACCCTCTACCGAAAAAACACTTAGGCAAATTTTCGGAAAAAATTAACATGGGGAGTCTATGGCAGCTATATCACAGGAAGGACCTAGAGACTCGGGGGTACCATTGGAAAGGCCGTGCCCTACTTACTATAGATGTACGTTAGAAAAAAGTTTGTAGGATCTTCAGAAAAAATGTTATTCAAAAAGGCGTCTTGATCCTTTTTTCATTTTTTGCCCGTTTCACCCCCTTCCCGAAGTCCTACAGACTCGGGGTCAGTACCATTCGATCGGGCTTGGCCTAATTAGTGGGGGCGGAGACCGTTTCCAAGGCTCTACCACATTCGGAAGAGGGTGTATTTTCAAAAAGGATCAAGAATCTGTGGTTTTCATCCCTTATCCTAACCTAACCCTAACCCTAACCCTAACCTAATGGCCTACCCTAACCCTAACCCTAACCCTAACCCTAACCCTAACCCTTAGTGGGACCTAACCCTAACCCTAACCCTAACCTTCCTAACCCTAACCCTAACCCTAAAACCCTAACCCTTGGGTTAACCATTCCCAAAGGTCCTAACCTTCCATTCACCTTATTCTTCAATAAAATTTGGACAAATTGTACCACTTCCTGTCTCTATTTAAAGAAAAATTATTCAAGAATATGTAATCCTCTCATGTCCTAATCGTGGTTTCATCCCTATTCTAACCTATCCTAACCTAACCCTAACCTTAACCTGGCCTATAAACCTATAACCTAACCCTAACCCCAACCTGAAACCCTACCCTAACCTAACCCTAAGTTATTCATAACCTTCCCTTTGTTCCTCCAAAACTTTGACTGGCCTGTGGTTAGGGTTATTAACCCTCCTAACCCTAACCCTAACCCTAACCCTCTACCCCTAAAAAACACTTACCCAAATTTTCAAAAGGAAAAAACCCATATCTATGGCAGCTATATCCCTAACCCTAACCTAGACCTAACCTAACCCCTACCATTGGAAAGGCCGTGCCCTACTTACTATAGATGTAACCCTTAAAAAACAGGATCTTCAGAAAAAATGTTATTCAAAAAAATCTAATCCTTTTCTTTTTTGCCGTTTCACCTTCCCGAAGTCCTACAGACTCCTAACCTAACCATTCGATCGGGCTTGGCCTAACCCTAGTGGGGGCAGGAGACCGTTTCCAAGGCTCTACCACATTCGGAAGAAACCCTATTTTCAAAATATGATCCTCTCAAGAATCTGTGGTTTTCATCCCTTATCCTAACCTAACCTAACCTAACCCTAACCCTAACTAACCTAACCCTAACCCTAACCTAACCCTAACCCTAACCTAACCCTAACCCTCAACCTAAAAAACATAACATAATTTTAACCTAACCCTAACCTAACCTAACCCCTAACCTACATAACCCTAACCCTAACCTAACTCTAACCATTGGAAAGGGAGTCCTCTATAGAGACCACTTAAAAGACTTTAGGACCTAATCTTCAAGAAAAAATGTTATTCATGAAAAACCAATATTTTCTTGCTTCATTCCATTCCCTAAGGTCCTAGAGACTCGGGGTTGGTACCATTCGATCGGGCTTGGCCGAATTAGTGGACACGGAGACCACTTCCAAGTCTACCACCTTCAGAAAAAAACCCCATTCAAAAATATCAATCCTCTCATGATCTGTGGTTTTCATCCCTTTCCTAACCCTAACCTAACCCTAACCCTAACCTCCTAACCCTAACTAACCCTATTCAACCTAACCTAACCCTAACCCCTAACCCTAACCTAACCTAACCTAACTAACCTAACCCTAACCCTAACCCTAACCCTAACCAACCTAACCTAGACCCTAAAAAACCCTAACCTAACCCTAACCCTAATCTGGTTTTCATCCCTAATCCCTAACCATAACCCCTAACCCTAAATTTGTTAACTAACCCTAACCCTAACCCTAACCCTAACCCTAACCTAACCCTAACCCTAACCTAACATATTTCAACCCTAACCCTAACCCTAACCTAACCTAACCCTAACCCTAACCTAACCCTAACCTAACCCTGGCAGTAATCCCTAACCCTAACTTAACCCTAACCTAACCCTAACCCTAACCTAAGACTAACCCTAACCAATCGATCCTATGGATTACCCTAACCCTACCCTAAGACTAGATGTACCTAGAAAAAACCCTAGGATCTTCAGAAAAAATGTTATTCAAAAACCGTCTTGATCCTTTTTCTTTTTTGGGTTTCACCCCTTCCCGTTTCAGGTCCTACAGACTCTTGGTACCATTCGATCGGGCTTGGCCTAATTAGTGGGGGCGGAGACCACTTCCAAGTCTCTACCACATTCGGAAAAAAGTTATTCAAGAATAAATCAAGAATCTGTGGTTTTCATCCCTATTCCTAACCTAACCTAACCCTAACCCTAACCCCTAACCCTAACCCCCTAACCCTAACCTAACCCTAACCCTAACCCTAACCCTAACTAACCCTAACCCTAACCCTAACCCTAACCCTAACCCTAACCCTAACCTAACCCTAACCCTAACCTAACCCTAACCTAACCCTAACCTAACCCTAACCCTAACCCTAACCCTAACCCTTTCCTAACCCCCTAACCTAACCCTAACCCATAAAGGAGGACTAACCTAACCTAACCCTAACCCTAACCCTAACCCTAACCCTAACCCTAACCCTAACCCTCACCTTATTCCAAATAAAACTTTGACAAATTGTATCCCTGAACTCTTATTTAACATGACATAAATATTTATGGAATGTACCTATCCAAAAACCCTAAATTAAGGTTAAACTTTAATATCAAAGGAAGTGACATCATATTTGTTCATCTATAGAACTATAGGAATATGGAGACCTGAAATACATCAACAACATAGATTGCATATTGCATTTGTTAATAGCTTACCTGTGGTTAGGGTTAACCCTAACCCTAACCCTAACCCTAACCCTAACCCTAACCCTCTACCTAACCTAACTCTACCGAAAAAACACTTAGGCAAATTTTCGGAAAAAATTAACATGGGAGTCTATGGCAGCTATATCACAGGAAGGACCTAGAGACTCGGGGGTAGTACCATTGGAAAGGCCGTGCCCTACTTACTATAGATGTACGTTAGAAAAAAGTTTGTAGGATCTTCAGAAAAAATGTTATTCAAAAAGGCGTCTTGATCCTTTTTCATTTTTTGCCCGTTTCACCCCCTTCCCGAAGTCCTACAGACTCGGGGTCGGTACCATTCGATCGGGCTTGGCCTAATTAGTGGGGGCGGAGACCGTTTCCAAGGCTCTACCACATTCGGAAGAGGTGTATTTTCAAAAAGGATCAAGAATCTGTGGTTTCATCCCTTATCCTAACCCTAACCCTAACCTAACCCTAACCTAACCCTAACCCTAACCCTAACCCCTAACCCTAACCCTAACCCTAACCCTAACCCTAAACCCTAACCCTAACCCTAACCAACCGAACCCCTAACCTAATTCTAACCTAACCCTAACCCTAACCTTATTAACCCTAACCCTAACCCTAAGAACCTAACCTAACCTTAACCAAAAAAGTTAACCCTATTTTCTTGGGTTAACCCTAAACCATTACCTAACCCCTAACCCCTAACCCTAACCTAACCCTAACCCTACCCTAACACTTAGGCAAATTTTCGGAAAAAATTAACATAAGTCTATGGCAGCTATATCACAGGAAGGACCTAGAGACTCGGGGGTAGTACCATTGGAAAGGCCGTGCCCTACTTACTATAGATGTACGTTAGAAAAAGTTTGTAGGATCTTCAGAAAAAATGTTATTCAAAAAGGCGTCTTGATCCTTTTTCATTTTTTAACCCTTTCACCCCCTTCCCGAAGTCCTACAGACTCGGGGTCGGTACCATTCGATCGGGCTTGGCCTAATTAGTGGGGCCCTAAGACCGTTTCCAAGGCTCTACCACATTCGGAAGAGGGTGTATTTTCAAAAAGGATCAAGAATCTGTGGTTTTCATCCCTTATCCTAACCCTAACCCTAACCCTAACCCTAACCCTAACCCTCAATGGCAGCTAACATCCTAACCCTAAGGACCTAACCCTAACCCTCCTAACCCTGGTACCAATCGATCCCTAACCCTGGAGCTATATTAAGTGGGAGTAGAGACCACTTACAAGACGGTAGGACCTTCATGAAAAAAAAGTTATTCAGAAAAAATGTTATTCAATATTTTCTTGGGTTTTTCAACCATTCCCAAGGTCCTACAGACTCCCTTGGTACCATTCGATCGGGCTTGGCCGAATTAACCCGGAGACCGTTTCCAAGTCTCTACCACCTTCGGAAAAAACCTATTTTCAATATGTAATCCTCTCAAGAATCTGTGGTTTTCATCCCTATCCCCTAACCCTAACCCTAACCCTAACCCTAACCCCTAACCTAACCCTAACCCTAACCCTAACCCTAACCCTAACCCTAACCTAACCCTAACCTAACCCTAACCCTAACCCTAACCTAACCTAACCCTAACCCTAACCCTAACCCTAACCCTAACCCTAACCCTAACCCTAATCTGTGGTTTTCATCCCTAACCTTCCTAACCCTAACCCTAACCTAACCCTAACCTAACCTAACCCTAATCCAACCTAACCCTAACCCTAAAAAAACTTAACCCTAACTCCTAATATAACCCTAACCTAGAGACTCGGGTTAACCTTTAATATTTTCCTAATCTATAGAACTAATATGGAGACTATCAACAACATAGATTGCCTAACCCATTTGTTAATAGCTTACCTGTGGTTAGGGTTAACCTAACCCTAACCCTAACCCTAACCCTAACCCTCTACCGAAAAAACACTTAGGCAAATTTTCGGAAAAAATTAACATGGGAGTCTATGGCAGCTATATCACAGGAAGGACCTAGAGACTCTAGGGGTAGTACCATTGGAAAGGCCGTGCCCTACTTACTATAGATGTACGTTAGAAAAACCCTTGTAGGATCTTCAGAAAAAATGTTATTCAAAAACCCGTAACTTGATCCTTTTTCATTTTTTAAACCCTTTCACCTAACCTTCCCAAGTCCTACAGACTCGGGGTCGGTACCATTCGATCGGGCTTGGCCTAATTAGTGGGGGCTAGACCGTTTCCCTGACTCTACCACATTCGGAAAAAAAAGTTATTTTCAAAAAATCAAGAATCTGTGGTTTTCATCCCTATTCCCTAACCCCCTAACCCCCCTAACCCCAACCTAACCTAACCTAACCCCTAACCCTAACCTAACCCTAACCTAACCCTAACCCTAACCCTAACCCTAACCCTAACCTAACCCTAACCCTAACCCCAAACCCTAACCCTTCAAGAACCCTATGTAATCCTCTAACCCTAACCCTAACCTAACCCTTTTCCCTAACCCTAACCTAACCCTAACCCTAACCCCCTAACCCTAACCCTGACCCTAACCCCTAACCCTAACCCTAACCCTAACCTCTTCAACCCTAACCCTAACCCCCTAACCCTAACCCTAAGACCTCTTCACAATAACAATAACAGACAGAGTGAGACCTCTTCAACCCTAACAGACTGGGTGAGACCTCTTCACAATAACAATAACAGACAGAGTGAGACCTCTTCACAATAACAGACATGTGTAATCGTGGTTTTCATCCCTATTCCCTAACCTAACCTAACCTCTTCACAATACAATAACAGACAGAGTGAGACCTCTTCACAATAACAGACAGGGTGAGACCTCTTCACAATACAATAACAGACAGAGTGAGACCTCTTCACAATAACATAACAGACAGAGTGAGACCTCTTCACAATAACAGACAGAGTGAGACCTCTTCACAATAAAATAGCAGACAGAGTGAGACCTCTTCACAATAACAGACAGAGTGAGACCTCTTCACAATAACAGACAGGGTGAGACCTCTTC
>NW_026551953.1:0-499 GCF_027596085.1 Anoplopoma fimbria | reverse complement strand
ACTACCATCTCTACAGGATTCTTTATTTTGGGTAGTGGTGGATGCCCCTGTGGCTATATCATCACCCCGTTTAGAGAACCTGCAAGGGAGGTGGCAGAGCCGTTCCATCACAGAAAGGCGGGCCTTTGGAGCGTTGAAGACTCGGTGAGATGGCTGTTCTTCAGGGCTCTGGAGGTCGACCACACCTTTGTCCCCTCTGTCATCACCGCCTGTGCAGTGCTCCACAACATCTGGCTCACAGCGGGACATCCTGGAACCGACTGAGGATGTCCGGGACGTCGGTGTGGTTCCTCCACGTCCAGTGAGGGGGAACAAGCGGACATGGCCAGCGGGACCGACTGGCAGGGCTGCTCTCCGCTCCACTCCTGCACCCTGTGGAGATGAAGGCCTGGGACACCACACATTATGATAAGCCGTGTGCCTCTGAAGCACCTTTTTAATTTATTGTTATGTATACATTTCTAAGTTGCCTTTAAGTTTGTGTTGTTAAATACTGTCA
>NW_026551952.1:0-15430 GCF_027596085.1 Anoplopoma fimbria | reverse complement strand
GTTAGGGTTAGGGTTAGGGTTAGGGTTAGGGTTAGGTGGGTTAGGGTTAGGTTAGGGTTAGGTTAGGGTTAGGGTTAGGTTAGGGTTAGGGTTAGGGTTAGGTTAGGGTTAGGGTTAGGATAAGGGATGAAAACCACAGATTCTTGATCCTTTTTGAAAATACACCTCTTCCGAATGTGGTAGAGGGTTAGGGTTACGGTCTCCGCCCCACTAATTAGGCCAAGCCCGATCGAATGGTTAGGACCCCGAGTCTGTAGGACTTCGGGAAGGGGGTGAAACGGGCAAAAAAGGAAAAAGGATCAAGACGCCTTTTGAATAACATTTTAGGGTTCTTAGGATAGATCCACAGATTCTTGATCCTTTTTGAAAATACACCCTCTTCCGATGTGGTAGAGCCTTGGAAACGGTCTCCTTCAACTAGGCCAAGCCCGATCGAATGGGGAATTTCGACCCAGTCTGTAGGACCTTCGGGAAGGGGGTGAATAGCTGCCAAAAGATCAAGACGCCTTTGAATAACATTTTTTCTGAAAATTTATTCTACAAACTTTTTTCTAACGTACATCTATAGTAAGTTGGGGTTACGCTTTCCAATGGTACTACCCCCGAGTCTCTAGGTCCTTCCTGTGATATAGCTGAAACCATAGACTTTTGATCCTTTTTGAAAAAATTTGCCTAAGTGTTTTTTAGGGGTTGGAGGGTTAGGGTTAGGGTTAGGGGGTTAGGGGTTAGGTTAGGGTTAGATAAGGGATGAAAAACCACAGATTCTTTATCCTTTGCAAATAATCTATGTTGTTGAATGTTTAGGTTAGGTTTCCTTAGTTCTATAGATGAACAAAGGTATGATGTCAGGTTCCTTTAGGACTTAAAGGTTAGGGTTAGGTTTTGGATGTACATTCCATAAATATTTATGTCATGGAAGATAAACTTTTTCATACATCTATAGTATAGGGCAATTTGTCAAAGTTTTAGGAATAGGTTATGGTTAGTTTAGGTTAGGTTAGGTTAGGTTAGGTTAGGGTTAGGTTAGGGTTAGGGTTTAGGGTTAGGTTAGGGTTTAGGGTTAGGGTTAGGGTTAGGTTAGGATAAGGGATGAAAACCAGATTCTTGATCCTTTTTGAAAATACACCCTCTTCCGAATGTGGTAGAGCCTTAGGAAACGGTCTCCGGCCCCCACTTAGGCCAAGCCCGATAGAATGGTTAGTCTGTAGGACTTCGGGAAGGGGGTGAAACGGCAAAAAAAATGGGTTAAGACGCCTTTTTGAATAACATTTTTTCTGAAGATCCTACAAACTTTTTCTAACGTACATAGTAAGTAGGGCATGGTTTCCAATGGTACTACCCCTGAGTCTCTAGGTCCTTCCTGTGATATAGCTGCCATAGACTCCCCATGTTAATTTTTTTCCGAAAATTTGCCTAAGTGTTTTTTCTGTTAGGGGTTAGGGTTAGGGTTAGGGTTAGGGTTAGGGTTAGGAATAGGTAGGGTTACAGATTAATGTACATTCTTTTTATGATTAATATTCATTTTTTTCTGAAGGTTAGAGTTGGGTTAGGGTTAGGTTAGGTTAGGGTTAGGTTACCATATTAGGTTAGGGTTAGGTTAGGGTTAGGTTAGGGTTAGGGTTAGGGTTAGGGTTAGGGTTAGGGGTTGAAAACCAGGGATTAGGATAAGGATGATCCTTTTTGAAAATACACCCTCTTCCGAATGTGGTAGAGCCTTGAAACGGTCTCCGCCCCCACTAATTAGGCCAAGCCCGATCGAATGGTACTGACCCCGAGTCTGTAGGACTTCGGGAAGGGGGTGAAACGGCAAAAAATGAAAAAGGATCAAGACGCCTTTTTGAATAACATTTTTTCTGAAGATCCTACAAACTTTTTTCTAACGTACATCTATAGTAAGTAGGGCACGGCCTTTCCAATGGTACTACCCCGAGTCTCTAGGTCCTTCCTGTGATATAGCTGCCATAGACTCCCCATGTTAATTTTTTCCGAAAATTTGCCTAAGTGTTTTTTCGGTAGAGGGTTAGGGTTAGGGTTAGGGGTTAGGTTAGGGTTAGGGTTAGGGTTAGGGTTAGGGTTAGGTTAGGTTAATAGGGATGAAAACCACAGGTTAAGCATTAAGAGGAATTGAAAACAATATGCAATCTATTCTTGAATAACCCCATTTTCTGAAGGTGGTAGAGACTTGGAAGTGGTCTCCGTGTCCACTAATTCGGCCAAGTCCGATTGAATGGTAAACCGATTACTCTTAGGACCTTGGGAATGGTTCGAAACCCAAAAAATATTGGTTTTTCGGGTTAAATAACATTTTTTCATGAAGGTCCTAGGGTTTGTAAGTGGTCTTACTCCCACTAATGACTCCAGGGGTTAGGGTTAGATTAGGGTTAGGTTAGGGTTAGGGTTAGGGATGTAGCTTTAGGGTTAGGGTTAGGGTTAGGGTTAGGGGTTAGGGTTAGGGTTAGGTTAGGTTAGGTTAGGGTTAGGGTTAGGATTAGGGATGAAAAAACCACAGATTCTTGATCCTTTTTGAAAATACACCTTTCCGAATGTGGTAGAGCCTTGGAAACGGTCTCCGCCCCCACTAATTAGGCCAAGCCCGATCGAATGGTACCAACCCCGAGTCTGTAGGACTTCGGGAAGGGGGTGAAACGGGCAAAAAATGAAAAAGGATCAAGACGCCTTTTTGAATAACATTTTTTCTGAAGATCCTACAAACTTTTTCTAACGTACATCTATAGTAAGTAGGGCACGGCCTTTCCAATGGTACTACCCCGAGTCTCTAGGTCCTTCCTGTGATATAGCTGCCATAGACTCCCCATGTTAATTTTTTCCGGTTTGCCTTAGTGTTTTTTAGGTTAGAGGGTTAGGGTTAGGTTAGGGTTAGGGTTAGGGTTAGGGTTAGGGTTAGGTTAGGGTTAGGGTTAGGGTTGGGTTAGGGTTAGGGTTAGGGTTGAAGGGTTAGGGTCCATATTCCTAGGTAGGGTTAGGGTTAGGGGGTTAGGGTTAGGTTAGTTAGGGTTAGGTAACTTTAGGGTTAGGGTTAGGTTAGGAAGGGTTCCGGGTTAGGGTTAAGTCCGATTGGTTAGGTTAGGTTAGGGTTAGGGTTAGGTTAGGGTTAGGGTTAGGGGGGTTAGGTTAGGGTTAGGTTAGGGTTAGGTTAGGACGTTAGGGTTAGGGTTAGGTTAGGTTAGGGTTAGGTTAGGGTTAGGGTTAGGGTTAGGTTAGGTTAGGGTAGGAATAGGGATGAAACCACAGATGATCCTAGGTACACCCTCTTCCGAATGTGGTAGAGCCTTGGAAACGGTCTCCGCCCCACTAATTAGGCCAAGTTACGAATGGTACCGAACCCCGAGTCTGTAGGACTTTGGGAAGGGGTGAAACGGCAAAAAATGAAAAAGGATTGACGCCTTTTTGAATAACATTTTTTCTGAAGATCCTACAAACTTTTTCTAACGTACATCTATAGTAAGTAGGGCACGGATTAATGGTACTACCCCGAGTCTCTAGGTCCTTCCTGTGATATAGCTGCCATAGACTCCCCATGTTAATTAGGGTTTTCCGATAAGGGATTTGAAACCACAGATTCTTGATCCTTTTTGGGTACACCTCTTCCGAATGTGGTAGAGCCTTAGGAAACGGTCTCCGCCCCCACAGGTAATTAGGCCAAGCCCGATCGAATTAGGTTAGGTTAGGGTTAGTCTGTTAGGACTTTAGGGAAGGGTTAGGGTTAGGGTTAAAAAGGGTTAGGGTTAGGGTTTTCTGAAGGGTTAGGGTTAGGGTTAGGGTTAGGGTTAGGTTAGGGTTAGGGGTTAGGGTTAGGGTTAGGGTTAGGTTAGGGTTAGGGGTTAGGGTTAGGGTTAGGGTTAGGGTTAGGGTTAGGGTTAGGTTAGGGGTTAGGGTTAGGTTAGGGTTAGGGTTAATAGGGATGAAAACCACGATTACACATGAGAGGATTACATATTCTTGAATAACTTTTTTCTGAAGGTGGTAGAGACTTGAAGTGGTCTCCGTGTCCACTAATTCGGCCAAGTCCGATCGAATGGTACCAACCCCGACTCTCTAGGACCTTGGGAATGGTTCAAACCCAAGAAAATATTGGTTTTTCGTGAATAACTTTTTTCATGAAGGTCCTACCGTCTTGTAAGTGGTCTTACTTACTAATGACTTTAGGGTTCGATTGGTAGGGTTAGTCTCTAGGTCCTTCCTTTGATGTAGCTGTTACTCGTTAGGGTTAGGGTTAGGGTTAGGGTTAGGGTTAGGGTTAGGATAGGTTAGGGATGAAAACCACAGATTCTTGATCCTTTTTGAAAATACACCCTCTTCCGAATGTGGTAGAGCCTTGAAACGGTCTCCGCCCCACTAATTAGGCCAAGCCCGATCGAATGGTACTGACCCCGAGTCTGTAGGACTTCGGGAAGGGGGTGAAACGGGCAAAAAATGAAAAAGGATCAAGACGCCTTTTTGAATAACATTTTTTCTGAAGATCCTACAAACTTTTTCTAACGTACATCTATAGTAAGTAGGGCACGGCCTTTCCAATGGTACTACCCCCGAGTCTCTAGGTCCTTCCTGTGATATAGCTGCCATAGACTCCCCATGTTAATTTTTTTCCGAAAATTTGCCTAAGTGTTTTTTCGGTAGAGGGTTAGGGTTAGGGTTAGGGTTAGGGTTAGGTTAGGTTAACCCTAACCACAGGTAAGCTATTAACAAATGCAATATGCAATCTATGTTGTTGATGTATTTCAGGTCTCCATATTCCTATAGTTCTATAGATGAACAAATATGATGTCACTTTGATATTAAAGTTTAACCTTAATTTAGACCTTTTTGATGTACATTCCATAAATATTTATGTCATGATCAATAAATAAGAGTTCATACGATACAATTTGTCAAAGTTTTATTTGGAATAAGGTGAATGGAAGGTTAGGGTGGGTTAGGTTAGGGTTAGGGTTAGGTTAGGTTAGGGTTAGGGTTAGGGTTAGGGTAGGTTAGGTTAGGGTTAGGTTAGGGGTTAGGGTTAGGGGTTAGGGTTAGGGTTAGGGTTAGGAAGGTAGGGTTAAAGGTTAGTTAGGATAATGATGAAAATTACAGATTCTTGATCCTTTTTGAAAATACACCTTTTTTCCGAAGGTGGTAGAGACTTGGAAACGGTCTCCGCCCCCACTAATTCGGCCAAGTCCGATCGAATGGTACCAACCCCGACTCTGTAGGACCTTGGGAATGGTTCGAAAAATGAAAAAGGATTTGTTTTTGAATAACATTTTTTCATGAAGGTCCTACAAACTTTTGGTCTCTACATCTACTAATGACTCCACCGCGGATCGATTGGTACCATCCGCGAGTCTCTAGGTCCTTCCTTTGATGTAGCTGCCATTGACTCGCTAGGTTAGGGTTAGGGTTAGGATAGGATAAGGGATGAAAAGGGTTAGATTCTTGATCCTTTTTGAAAATACACCCTCTTCCGAATGTGGTAGAGCCTTAGGAAACGGTCTCCGCCCCCACTAATTAGGCCAAGCCCGATCGAATGGTACCGACCCTGAGTCTGTAGGACTTCGGGAAGGGGGTGAAACGGGTTAAAAATGAAAAAGGATCAAGACGCCTTTTGAATAACATTTTTTCTGAAGATCCTACAAACTTTTTCTAACGTACATCTATAGTAAGTAGGGCACGGCCTTTCCAATGGTTACCCCCGAGTCTCTAGGTCCTTCCTGTGATATAGCTGCCATAGACTCCCCATGTTAATTTTTTCCGAAAATTTGCCTAAGTGTTTTTTAGGTAGAGGGTTAGGGTTAGGGTTAGGGTTAGGGTTAGGTCCCCTAACCCTAACCACAGGTAGAGCTATTAACAAATGCAATATGCAATCTATGTTGTTGATGTATTTCAGGTCTCCATATTACTATAGTTCTATAGATGAACAAATATGATGTCACTTCCTTTGATATTAAAGTTTAACCTTAATTTAGACCTTTTGTGATGTACATTCCATAAATATTTATGTCATGATCAATAAATAAGAGTTCATACGATAAATTTGTCAAAGTTTTATTTGGAATAAGGTTAGGGTTAGGTTTAGGGTTAGGGTTAGGTTAGGGGTTAGTTAGGGTTTAGGGTTAGGGTTAGGGTTAGGTTAGGGTTAGGATGAAAACCACGATTACACATGAGAGGATTACATATTCTTGAATAACTTTTTTTTCTGAAGGTGGTAGAGACTTGGAAGTGGTCTCCGTGTCCACTAATTCGGCCAAGTCCGATCGAATGGTACCAACCCCGACTCTAGGACCTTGGGAATGGGTTCGAAACCCAAGAAAATAGGTTAGGGTTTTTCGTGAATAACTTAGGGAAGGTCCTACCGTCTTGTAAGTGGTCTTAGGTCAGGGTAATGACTTAGGGATCGATTGGTACCATCCGCGAGTCTCTAGGTCCTTCCTTTGATGTAGCTGCCATTGACTCGGGTTAGGGTTAGGGTTAGGTTAGGATTAGGATAAGGGATGAAAACCACAGATTCTTGATCCTTTTTGAAAATACACCCTCTTCCGAATGTGGTAGAGCCTTGGAAACGGTCTCCGCCCCCACTAATTAGGCCAAGCCCGATCGAATGGTACTGACCCCGAGTCTGTAGGACTTCGGGAAGGGGGTGAAACGGCAAAAATGAAAAAGGATCAAGACGCCCCTAGGGAATAACATTTTTTCTGAAGATCCTACAAACTTTTTTCTAACGTACATCTATAGTAAGTAGGGCAAGGGTTAGGGTTAGGGTTAGGAGTCTCTAGGTCCTTAGAAGAAGAAGAAGAAGAAGAAGTTAGGTTAGGGTTAGGGTTTGAAGAAGGTTAGGTTAGGGTTTAGGAAGTTAGGTTAGAAGGGTTAGGAAGAAGAAGAAGAAGGAATGAAAACCACAGATTCTTGAAGAAGAAGAAGAAAATACACCCTCTTCCGAATGAAGAAGAAGAAGAAACGAAGAAGAAGAAGAAGTGATCGAAGAAGAACCGAGTCTGTAGAAGAAAAGGAAGGGGGTGAAGAAGGGCAAAAAATGAAAAAGGATCAAAACGCGTAATAACTTTGAATAACATTTTGAAAATACACAAACTTCTTGTGGTAGAGCTAACGGTCATCCGCCCCCACCAATTAGGGCAAGCCCGATCGAATGGTACTACCCGAGTCTGTAGGACCTTCGGGATATAGCTGAAATGGACAAAAAATGAAAAAGGATCAAGACGCCTTTTGCCTAACATTTTTTCTGAAGATCTCAGGGTTAGGGTTCAACGTACATCTATAGTAAGTAGGGCACGGGTTAGGGTTCCAATGGTTACCCCGAGGGTTAGGTCCTTCCTGTGATATAGCTAGGGTTAGACTCCCCATGTTAATTTTTTCCGTTAATTTGTTAAGTGTTTTTAGGGTTTAGGGTTAGGGTTAGGTTAGGGTTAGGGTTAACCCTAACCACAGGTAAGCTTTAACAAATGCAAATGCAATCTATGTTGTTGATGTTAGGTCTTATTCCTAAGAAGATGAACAAATTAGGTCACTTCCTTTGATATAGGGTTTAACCTTAGGTTAGACCTTTTTTGGATGTACATTCCATAAATTATGTCATGATCAATAGGGTTAGGTTAGGTTAGGTTAAAGTTTTATTTGGAATTAGGTTAAGGTTAGGTGTTAGGGTTAGGTTAGGGTTAGGTTAGTTAGGGTTAGGTTAGGGGGTTAGGGTTAGGTTAGGGTTAGGTTAGGGTTAGGTTAGGGTTAGGGTTAGGTTGTTAGGGTTAGGTTAGGTTAGGGGGTTAGGTTAGGGTTAGGGGTTAGGTTAGGGTTAGGGTTAGGGGTTAGGGTTAGGGTTAGGTTAGGTTAGGTTTAGGGATGAAAACCACAGATTCTTGATCCTAGAAAATACACCCTCTTCTGAATGTTAGGTTAGAGTTTAAACGGTCTCCGCCCCCACCAATTAGGCCAAGCCCGATCGAATGGTTACTGACCCCTTAGTCTGTAGGACTTAGGAAGGGATGAAACCAAACAATAAGAAAAAGGATTAATACGCCTTTTTGAATAACATTTTTTCTGAAGATCCTACAAACTTTTTCTAACGTACATCTATAGTAAGTAGGGCACGGCCGATCCAATGGTACTACCCCTGAGTCTCTAGGGTCCTTCCTGTGATATAGCTGCCAGACTTATGTTAGGGTTTTCCGAAAATTAGCCTAAGGTTTTTAGGTTAGGGTTAGGGTTAGGGTTAGGGTTAGGGTTAGCGTTAACCCTAACCACAGGTAAGCTATTAACAAATGCAATATGCAATCTATGTTGTTGATGTATTTAGGTTATATTCCTATAGTTCTATAGATGAACAAATATGATGTCACTTCCTTTGATATTAAAGTTTAACCTTAATTTAGGGTTTGGTTAGGGTTCCATAAAAGATGTCAGATTAGGGTTAAGAGTTAGGTTAGGTTTTAGGTTAGGTTTTGTTAGGGTTAGGTTAGGTTTAGGGTTAGGTTAGGGTTAGGGTTAGGTTAGGGTTAGGTTAGGTTAGGGTTAGGTTAGGGTAGGGTTAGGGTTAGGGTTAGGGTTAGGGTTAGGGTTAGGGTTAGGGTTAGGGTTAGGGTTAGGGTTAGGTTAGGGTTAGGGATGAAAACCAATTTATTACACATAGAGGTTAGGTTATTCTTGGAATAACTTTTTTCTGAAGGTGGTAGAGACTTGGAAGTGGTCTCCGGTTAGGGTTAGGGTTAGTCCGATCGAATGGTACCAACCCCGACTCTATGACCTTTTATGGTTAGGGTTAAGAAAATAGGGTTAGAGCCTTGAATAGGGTTAGGTAGGGTTACTGTTAGGGTCTATAGTTGTAGGACTTCAGGGATAGATTAGGAGTTAGGGTTAGGTTAGGGTTAGGGTTAGGTTAGGGTTAGGGTTAGGGTTAGGGTTAGGGTTAGGGTTTAGGGTTAGGATAGGTTAGGGTTAGGGTTCTTGATCCTTTAGGGTTACCCTCTTCCGAATGTGGTAGAGCCTTGGGGTCTCCGGTTAGGGTAATTAGGCCAAGCCGACGAATGGTACCGACCCCGAGTCTGGTTAGGACTTCCCGGGAAGGGGGTGAAACGGGTTAAAAATGAAAAAAAAGGATCAGGTTTTTGAATAACATTTTTTCTGAAGATCCTACAAACTTTTTTTAGGGTTACATTAGGTTAGGTTAGGTTACGGCCTTTCCAATGGTTACCCCCGAGTCTCTAGGTTAGGGTTGTGATATAGCTGCCAAGACTCCCATGTTAATTTTTCGAAAATTTTGAATAACTGTTTTTTCTGAAGGTTAGGTTAGAGTTAGGGTTAGGGTTGTGTCCACTAACCTAACCAAGTCCGTAATGGTTAACAAATGCAATATGCAATCTAGTTGTTATGGTTTTCAGGTTAGGTTATAGTTAGGGTTAGGATAGTCACTTCCTTTGATATAGGGTTTAACCTTAATTTAGACCTTTTGTGATTACATTTAAATATTTTTTAGGGTAAATAAGAGTTCATACGTTACAATTGTCAAAGTTTTATTTGGAATAAGGTGAATGGAAGGTTAGGGTGGGTTAGGGTTAGGGTTAGGTTTAGGGTTAGGTTAGGTTTAGGTTAGGGTTAGGGTTAGGTTTAGGGTTAGGGTTTTAGGTTAGGGTTAGGGTTAGGGTTAGGACTAGGTTCGGGTTAGGGTCTTAGGTTAGGTTAGGTTAGGTTAGGGGTTAGGTTAGGGTTAGGGTTTAGGTTAGGGTTAGTTAGGGTTAGGTTAGGGTTAGGTTAGGGTTAGGGTTAGGGTTAGGGTTAGGGTTAGGTTAGGGGTTAGGGTTAGGGTTAGGTTAGGAATAGGGATGAAAACCACGATTACACATAGAGGATTACATATTCTTGAATAACTTTTTTCTGAAGGTGGTAGAGACTTGGAAGTGGTCTCCGTTAATTCGGCCAAGTCCGATCGAATGGTACCAACCCTGACTCTAGGGTTAGGGTTAGGGTTAGGGTTAGGGTTAAGGGTTATTTGGTTAGGGTTAGATTCTTGAAAACCACGATTCATGAAGGTTACTACCGTCTTGTAAGTGGTCTGGTACTACTAATGACTCCACCGCGGATCGATTGGTACCATCCGCCTTTGAGTAGCCAGGGGTTAGGGTAATTAGGGTTAGGGTTAGGTTAGGGTTAGGGTTAGGGTTGGGTTAGGGTTAGGTTAGGGTTAGGCCAGAGTGTGGGGCCAGGCCAGGGTTAGGGGGTTAGGGTTAGGGGCCAGGGAGGGCCTAGGTTAGGGTTAGGGCCAGGGTTAGGGTTAGGTTAGGGTTTTTAGGGTTAGGATAGGGATGAAACACAATTTTGATCCTATTTTGAAAATACACCCTCCGAAGGTGGTAGAGTAAACGGTCTCCCGCCCCCACTAATTAGGCCAAGCCCGATCGAATGGTACCAACCCTGAGTCTTTAGGTTAGGGTTAACGGGTTAAATGTTAGGATTAGACGTTAGGTTAACATTTTTTCTGAAGATCCTACAAACTTTTTTTCTAACGTACATTATAGTAAGTAGGGGCCTAGAGGGTTATGGTTAGGGTTAGGTCCTTCCTGGTTATAGGTCCCCTGTTAACCCTTTCCACAGGTAAGGGTTAGGTAAGGTTAGGGTTTTAATGGGTTAGGGTTAGGTTAGGTTAGGGTTAGGGTTAGGTTAAACCAGGTTAGGGTTAGGGTTAGGTTAGTTTAGGGTTAGGGTTAGGGTTAGGGTTAGGGTTAGGGTTGGGGTTAGGGTTAGGTTAGGGTTAGGGTTAGGGTTTAGGGTTAGGGTTAGGTTAATTGATTTATTCATGAAAATAACCTAAGAGTTTAGGTTACAATTTGTCAAAGTTAGGGTTAGGTTAGGAATAGGGTGAATTAGGGTTTGGGTTAGGTTAGGGTTAGGGTTAGGGGTTAGGGTTAGGGGTTAGGGTTAGGTTAGGGTTAGGTTAGGTTAGGTTAGGGTTAGGGGTAGGTTAGGTTAGTTAGGTTAGGTTAGGGGGGTTAGGGGTTAGGGTTAGGGTTAGGGTTAGGGTTAGGAATAGGGATGAAACCACGATTACACATGAGAGGATTAACATATTCTTGAATAACTTTTTCTGAAGGTGGTAGAGACTTGGAAGTGGTCTCCGTGTCCACAAATTGGCCAAGTCCGATCGAATGGTACCAACCCCGACTCTGTAGGACCTTATTTATGAATGGTTCAAAACCCAAAAAATATTGGTTTTTTGAATAACATTTTTTCATGAAGGTCCTACCGTCTTGTAAGTGGTCTCTACTCCCACTAATGAGTCCACCGCGGATCGATTGGTACCATCCGAAGAGTCTAGGGTAGGGTTAGGTTTGATGTAGCTGCCATTGACTCAAGCTAGGTTAGGGTTAGGGTTAGGATAGGATAAGGGATGAAAACCACAGATTCTTGATCCTTTTGAAAATACACCCTCTTCCGAATGTGGTAGAGCCTTGAAACGGTCTCCTGCCCCCACTAATTAGGCCAAGCCCGATCGAATGGTACTGACCCCGAGTCTGTAGGACTTCGGGAAGGTGAAACGGGCAAAAAATGAAAAAGGATCAAGACGCCTTTTTGAATAACATTTTTTCTGAAGATCCTACAAACTTTTTTCTAACGTACATCTATAGTAAGTAGGGCACGGCCTTTCCAATGGTACTACCCCCGAGTCTCTAGGTCCTTCCTGTGATATAGCTGCCATAGACTCCCCATGTTAATTTTTTCCGAAAATTTGCCTAAGTGTTTTTTCGGTAGAGGGTTAGGGTTAGGGTTAGGGTTAGGGTTAGGGTTAGGGTTACCCTAACCACAGGTAAGGGTTATGCAATATGCAATCTATGTTGTTGATGTATTTCAGGTCTCCATATTCCTATAGTTCTATAGATGAACAAATATGATGTCACTTCCTTTGATATTAAAGTTTAACCTTAATTTAGACCTTTTTAGTGATGTACATTCCATAAATATTTATGTCATGATCAATAAATAAGAGTTCATTGATACAATTTGTCAAATTTTATTTGGAATAAGGTGAATGGAAGGTTAGGGTGGGTTAGGGTTAGGCCAAGGTTAGGGGTTAGGGGTTAGGGAAGGGGTAGAGGGTTAGGTTAGGGTTAGGGTTAGGGGTTTTCTTGGTTAGTTAGTAGGGTTAGGGTTAGGGTTAGGGTTAGGTTAGGATGGGATGAAAAATACCTTCCTCCGTGATAGAGCCATGAAAGGTCTCCGTGTCACTTTCGGCCAAGTCCGATCGAATGGTTTTTTCTTAGGGGTAGGGTTAGGGTTAGGGTTAGGGTTAGGGTTAGGGTTAGGAATAACATTTTTTAGGGTTAGGGTTACTTTTTAGGGTTAGGTTAGGTTAGGTTAGGGTTAGGGTTAATGGTTAGGGTTAGGGTTAGGGTTAGGTTAGGTTAGGGTTAGGTTAGGTTAGGTTTAGGTTAGGTTAGGGTTAGGTTAGGGTTAGGGTTAGGTTAGGATAAGGGATGAAAACCACAGATTCTTGATCCTTTTTGAAAATACACCCTCTTCCGAATGTGGTAGAGCCTTGGAAACGGTCTCCGCCCCCACTAATTAGGCCAAGCCCGATCGAATGGTACCGACCCTGAGTCTGTAGGACTTCGGGAAGGGGGCAGTGAAACGGGCAAAAAATGAAAAAGGATCAAGACGCCTTTTTGAATAACATTTTTTCTGAAGATCCTACAAACTTTTTTCTAACGTACATCTATAGTAAGTAGGGCACGGCCTTTCCAATGGTACTACCCCGAGTCTCTAGGTCCTTCCTGTGATATAGCTGCCATAGACTCCCATGTTAATTTTTTTTCCGAAAATTTGCCTAAGTGTTTTTTCGGTAGAGGGTTAGGGTTAGGGTTAGGGTTAGGGTTAGGGTTAGGGTTAGGGTTAAAAGGTTAGGTTTAGGAATAGGAATTATGTTAGGGTTAGGGTTAGGTTAGGGTAGGGATTAGGGTTAGGGTTAGGGTTAGGTTAGGGGTTAAACTTAGGTTAGGTTTTGGTTAGGGTTAGGGGTTAGGTTAGTTAGGGTTAGGTTTTGTTAGGTTTTGTTGTTAGGGTTAGGGTTAGGTTAGGGGTTAGGGTTAGGGTTAGGTTAGGGTTAGGGTTAGGGTTAGGGTTAGGGTTAGGTTAGTTAGGTTAGGTTAGGGTTAGGTTATAAGGGTTAAAACCACATTGGTAACCAGATTCTTGATCCTTTTTGAAAAATACACCCTCTTCCGAATGTGGTAGAGCCTTGAAACGGTCTCCGCCCCCACTAATTAGGCCAAGCCCGATCGAATGGATGACCACAGAGTCTTAGGATCCTTTTTGAAAATAAACTGGCAAAAATGAAAAAGGATCAAGACGCTCTTGGAATAACATTTTTTCTGAAGATCCTACAAACTTTTTTTCTAACGTTCTATAGTAAGTAGGGCACGGCCTTTCCAATGGTACTACCCTGAGTCTGTAGGTCCTTCCTGTGATATAGCTGAAGACTCCCCATGTTAATTTTTTCCGAGGTTAGGTTAGGTTAGGTTAGGGTTAGGTTAAGGTTAGGGGTTAGGGTTAGGTTAGGGTTAGGGTTTAGGGTTAGGGTTAGGGTTAGGTTAGGGTTAGGGTTAGGTTAGGGTTAGGTTAGGGTTAGGTTAGGGTTAGGATAAAGGGATGAAAACCACAGATTAGGTTACATGATCCTTTTTGAAAATACACCCTTTTCCGAATGTGGTAGAGACTTGGAAACGGTCTCCGAATGTCCACTAATTAGGCCAAGCCCGATCGAATGGTACCAACCCCGAGTCTGTAGGACTTTGGGAAGGGTGAAACGGCAAAAAATGAAAAAGGATCAAGACGCCTTTTTGAATAACATTTTTTTGAAGATCCTAGGGTTTTCTAACGTACATCTATAGTAAGTAGGGCACGGCCTTTCCAATGGTCCTACCCCCGAGTCTCTAGGTCCTTCCTGTGATATAGCTGCCATAGACTCCTTAGCCTAAGTGTTTTTTCGGTAGGGGTTAGGTTAGGGTTAGGGTTTTCCACAGAAAATTTGCCTAAAATGCAATTTGTTGTAGAGGGTTAGGTTCCGTGTCCATATTCCTATAGTTAGGAGGGTTTAGGGATTAGGGTTAGGGTTAGGGGGTTAGGGTTAGGTTAGGTTAGATAAGGGATGAAAACCACAGATTCTTGATCCTTTTTGAAAATACACCCTCTTCCGAATGTGGTAGAGCCTTGAAACGGTCTCCGCCCCCACTAATTAGGCCAAGCCCGATCGAATGGTACCGACCCCGAGTCTGTAGGACTTCGGGAAGGGGTGAAACGGGCAAAAAATGAAAAAGGATCAAGACGCCTTTTTGAATAACATTTTTTCTGAAGATCCTACAAACTTTTTCTAACGTACATCTATAGTAAGTAGGGCACGGCCTTTCCAATGGTACTACCCCGAGTCTCTAGGTCCTTCCTGTGATATAGCTGCCATAGACTCCCATGTTAATTTTTTCCGAAAATTTGCCTAAGTGTTTTTTCGTAGAGGGTTAGGTTAGGGTTAGGGTTAGGTTAGGGTTAGGTTAACCACAGGTAAGCTATTAACAAATGGTTGGTCTAGGTTAGGTTGATGTTATACAGGTTAGGGTTATTAGGTTAGGTTCTTAGATAACAAATTAGGTTAGGGGTTAGGTTAGGGTTAACCTTAATTAGGGTTAGGTTAGGTAGGTACATTCCATTAGGTTAGGGTTAGGGTTAAATTAGAAGTTCATAGATACAATTTGTCAAAGTTAGGGTTAGGTTTAGGGTTAGGTTAGGGTTAGGGTTATAAGGTGAGTCTCTAGGTCCTTAGGAGGGTTAGGTTAGGGTTAGGTTAGGGTTAGGTTAGGGTTAGGTTGTTAGGTTAGGTTCAGGGTCAGGTTAGGGGTTAGGGTTAGGGGTTAGGGTTAGGTTAGGCTAGGCTAGGGTTAGGTTAGAGGGCCAGGCCAGGCCAGGCCAGGCCAGGCCAGGCCAGGGCCAGGCCAGGCCAGGGCCAGGGCCAGGCCAGGCCAGGGCCAGGCCAGGCCAGGCCAGGCCAGGCCAGGGCCAGGCCAGGCCAGGCCAGGCCAGGCCAGGCCAGGCCAGGGCCAGGCCAGGGCCAGGGCCAGGCCAGGCCAGGCCAGGGCCAGGGCCAGGCCAGGCCAGGGCCAGGCCAGGCCAGGCCAGGCCAGGGCCAGGCCAGGCCAGGGCCAGGCCAGGCCAGGCCAGGGCCAGGCCAGGCCAGGCCAGGCCAGGCCAGGCCAGGGCCAGGCCAGGCCAGGCCAGGGCCAGGCCAGGGCCAGGGCCAGGCCAGGGCCAGGCCAGGCCAGGGCCAGGCCAGGGCCAGGCCAGGGCCAGGCCAGGGCCAGGGCCAGGCCAGGGCCAGGCCAGGGCCAGGCCAGGCCAGGCCAGGCCAGGCCAGGGCCAGGCCAGGCCAGGGCCAGGCCAGGGCCAGGCC
>NW_026551951.1:0-24068 GCF_027596085.1 Anoplopoma fimbria | reverse complement strand
CCTGGAGTTCTGTACATGCAACTCACAATGATGTTTTTCTTTTTTTCCATTAATATTTCAATTGTAACACATTCAAAAACATCATTTATCACTGTTGACATGTTCTCTACTACCTTGTAGGTGAGATTTTTATCTACAAACAAAGCCACACCACCTCCATTCTTGTTTTCTCTGTTTTTACAAATAATTTCGTACCCTTCGAGTTCAAAGTCCATGCCCCTTTCATTGTTAATCCAGGTTTCTGTAATGGCAATAATGTTGAATGGCTGCGAGAATTGTCCGAGGTAATACTTTATGTTGTGAAAATTGGCATACAGGCTTCTGCTATTGAAATGAATGATTGAAAGTTTATGACTGGTCTTAATGGTATTATTGAATTGCTCTTCATTGTAGTATCGGCAGTCATTTTTTAAGCTGTGAAAGAAATTAGTCTCGGGATCTATATCATTTTCAATGTCATGTGTGTGATAGTTACTGTGTTGAAAGGTCCGTATTTCCACATCCTCATAATTAGCAATCCTTTGTGATAAATCATTCTGTCCGGGATATGTGTGAGTTGTGTTTGTCATCAGAGTGCATTTAACGTACCTGGTTTGTAGATTATGTGTGTATCTGGATTATGCCTGGGATGAGTGAGTTATTTAAACATCTCTGGGTGGATTTGGTGTACTGGTACGAGGGTGGATAACTAGCTTGTCGTGGCGTAAGTAGGCTATATCACCCCTCTCTCTTGCCGCTCTTAGCTCTGGCATCAGCTCCTTTCTTTTTTGCCTCACTGATTCTGTGAAATCTTCATTTATGAAGATTCTGGTTCCTTTGAGTGCCTTTGTGCGCTGTAGGATTGATGTTCTGTCCTTGTGTCGGAGGAATTTAACCACGATCGGCCTTGGTCGTTCACCTCCAGGTTTCCCTACGCGATGGGCCCTCTCCACCTCCACGTCCTGCTGCAGCTGTAGCTTCTCAGCCAGCACCTTCTTCACTTTTTCCTCTGCCTCTGCCCAGGTCTCTCCTGGTGATTCAGCGATGCCATCAAACACCAGGTTGTTGCGTCTGGACTGTCCCTCGAGGTACTCCATCTTGTCTGTGGCTACCAGCTGATTCTCACACATTTTATAGAGATCTGTCTGGGTCGCGCTGCAGCGCTCTGTTTGTTGCGCGTTGGAATTCTTTACTTCATCTACCTCCTTCTGCGTGTACTGCAGGCTGGTTTTAATGTCATGTAGTTCCCTTGATAGCGCATCTAAGCGTGTATTGGTTGTGTCCATTATATCCTTCACAAAGCCTCTGAAATTGTCACTTTGTTGCTGTATCAGCGCCATAAACATTTCTTTTTGTTGGAGGAGTAACTCGCTCACCTGGGAAAGGAGTACGTATTCCTCTTCCACCTTCGCCTCCGCCTTTGACCCTTTGGGTGGCATTCTGATGTTTGGCTGGTAACTGCTGCTAGTTGTACTTAGCTCTTGATGTTACAATATAGCCATGGTTGGACTTAGCACCAAATGTTTTCACCATGTCTTTATGTGGACATTCTCCTTTTGGTGAATCTGCAAGTTTATTTCATACCATTATTTAGAAGAAGATAAAGAGGGGATGGAAAGAGAGGAATTTAATTTTCAGGCACTTTTAAAGTGGATCACAAATCATCACTGGAGTGTGTATGGGTCCACTGTCGGAGCTGGATGGTGAAGAATCGAGTGTTTCCAAGGAGAAAAAAAATGTTTTATCCAGTATCCACACAATTGATGCCCAGCGTCTCAATGGTGAAAAACAGATACCAATTAAGTCATTTATCAAAATAGCATTACACTTTCAGACACTGGTAATGGACTTTTGATTGAGAATAATTAAGCCACGGGACATCTTAATTAAAACCATAAGCAGGTGGAAAGAAGACTGGGATGAATTTTTTACAACAACGAACACTAAAGTGAATAAAACTGCGCAAAATATAATTGATCCATTTTTGTTGAGATTGATTTCTCTTTTAGGAGGAGAGTCGAGTAAAAGTACTTGAAGAGGCTCCTAGGCTTCATCCTCTCCCTGAAACTCCCAACACTTCCAAGCAGCAAAGAATAGAGATGTGGACACATTTGGGGGCTAATAAGAAGTAGATAAAACACAAATACTGCCAGATCAAAGTCAATTTCCTGAGTGGTATGTGGAGAGGAGAGAGAAAGAAACTGCACTTTGAGTGAGGGAAATGATTGATGGATTGAACGTGTTACAATGCGCATGCAGGCTTGTGTGCAAAGGAATGAAAGAGTGCTGTGTGCAGAAAGAGGAGATAAGAGGAGAATAATGAGTAGGAGACAGATGGCTCTGAGAAAACCTTGGAGTGGCAGAATATGAAAGTAAAATGTGGAGAAGCCTGAGGAGATGTTAAAGTAATCAATGATTCTGTGCATAGGTGTGTGTGTGTGTGTGTGTGTGTGTGTGTGTGTGTGTGTGTTGTGTGTTGTGTGTGTGTGTGTGTGTTTATGCTAACTGAACTGGGTGTGGATGGGTGCTGAGCTCCACTCAGTTTGATTCCTGCCTCCTTCAAGGAGTCTCTGTTGCCTGTTTGATGTGATCTCTACAAATCTGCATATGCATGTTCTCAGCATGCACACAAGTTCTGGCCTTGGTTATTGGAGTTTTTTTTTGTTTTACCTGGTTGGATTATTGATTTATTATTCAATTCATGATCATTTTATCTTTTGTGTGTTTTATGTGCTTACTACGGCAATGATATGAACGTGTGTGTGTGTGTGTGTGTGTGTGTGGAAGTATTCTAGATGTGTTTTCGTGTGTGCGTGTCTGCATGCTCATGCTGTATCACTAACCGTCGGGTTCAGGAAGCTGTGATAGGCAGTAGTACTCTTTATGTGTGATGAGGTTGGGCAGGCCTCTGAACAGACTGCGACACAGTTTACACTCAAAGATGGTGTCCACCTCCTTCAGCAGCATGTGTTTCAGCTGGCTGGTGCCTGCGAGCCAAACAATAGCAGTGATGATTACCTTTAGTGCTTCCAGGGAGAATCATAAGACATATTAATATGTACATACAGAATATTGCAAACATTCATTACAAAAAATAATCTAAATTCATTAATATTTCTAGTCTTGTTGTTGTTCAAAAGAAGTCATTGTTGTGTACTGGTGGCGAGTCCAGATTCAGGCGGATGAGGTACAGTGAACATTGTAAAAGCAAGATTTGTTTTCAGAGTTCATCAAATCTTTTCAGTTTTTGGAATCTTTGTTGACCACGGAGGCATGGGAGGAAAACCAAGCTTTTTCCCCCACAAATTCAAGGTAACACAGACTGAGTAATTGATATACAAATTACCATTTTTGGGGGGTGAAGTATTTATTTAAAGAGAGAGAAGGAAATGTTTAAAATGCGCAAAATGTGACAGAGACATTTTAAAGGACTCAGATGATGATTATCCTTGTTTTAAGTGCACTTTTCCGTTTCATGTGGAATTACTGAGTAAACACTGTTAGGGTGATTCACACAGATGTCTGTACCTTGCTGTCACACACAAACGCACAAAACACACATTGTTTTGTCCTCCAACGTCTTTTTTCCCCCTTTTCAGAACTGTGTGTGTCCTTGGTTTCCATTGCTCTTTTGCAACTGGCTCAATAAAGATTCAGCCTTGGTGTGTGCATGACTGTGTACCACAACAGCAGAAGATAATCACAATGACCCACAAAATGATGGCTCTGCCTGGGAACCAGTGAGTGCCACAACCCTTGAAGGAGCTTTGGTCATAGCGCTAAACTCAAGATGGCTGGCTCAGAACATGTGTGGTCATGTAGACATCAGGAGAATAAGATGGATACTTCGATAGCTCTTGTATAACACAGGAATTTGGAGCTGTTGGTGCTGCTGTTAAAGCAAGTACTCCCAGCAATGAACCACAGGAAAGAACGGGTCTACATCAAAAACATTCTTGTACATCCTTCTTCTTTTTCATTATCTTGGTGGATCAGTTTTCAGACACTGCAAGGCATACATACTGAGACCGTTTCATATCTGTCATTGGCAAAAACACCATGTCCGCATCATAAATAATAAGAAATAAGAAATGAGTGGATAAAAGTGAAAACACAGAGACACGAACCTGAGCGGAAGCATTCAATTATCTGCTGAATCCCAGATTTGGAGGTCTGTAGAGGCTGCTGGAGCAGAGGAGGATCTCCGGGCTCCACACAGAGACCTGGAGAGCAGGAGACACAGAGATTGCATTTCATCAAAAGCCAGCATATAATTACATCAGAGGATGACAGACCTGGAGAAACTGCCATCACCTGGGAGTTTGGGGGACCTGGTAAGACACAAAGTATATTGCAGTGTGCTTAAAGAATACACACAATCACTGTCAGACAATGAGGTCTGAATGAGACAGTGATTCACTCTGACCTCATTATCCATGCTCACTTATGGGGGGCCGCCTGGGACAGAATTCATACTTGGTCTTACACACACTATTATAATCTCGCATATACACCACTATACTCATACACACACACTATTAAACTCCTTTTACATGTAAGTATGAGAGTATAGTAGTGTATGTAAGAGAGTATAGTAGTATGTGTAAGAGAGTATAGTAGTGTATGTAAGAGAGTATAGTAGTGTATGTAAGAGAGTATAGTAGTGTATGCAAGAGAGTATAGTAGTATGTGTAAGAGAGTATAGTAGTGTATGTAAGAGAGTATAATAGTATTTGTAAGAGAGTATAGTAGTGTATGTAAGAGAGTATAGTAGTGTATGTAAGAGGGTATAGTAGTATGTGTAAGAGAGTATAGTAGTGTATGTAAGAGAGTATAATAGTATTTGTAAGAGAGTATAGTAGTGTATGTAAGAGAGTATAGTAGTGTATGTAAGAGAGTATAGTAGTGTATGTAAGAGAGTATAGTAGTGTATGTAAGAGAGTATAGTAGTGTATGTAAGAGAGTATAGTAGTGTATGTAAGAGAGTATAGTAGTGTATGTAAGAGAGTATAGTAGTGTATGTAAGAGAGTATAGTAGTGTATGTAAGAGAGTATAATAGTATTTGTAAGAGAGTATAGTAGTGTATGTAAGAGAGTATAGTAGTGTATGTAAGAGAGTATAGTAGTGTATGCAAGAGAGTATAGTAGTATGTGTAAGAGAGTATAGTAGTGTATGTAAGAGAGTATAATAGTATTTGTAAGAGAGTATAATAGTATTTGTAAGAGAGTATAGTAGTATGTGTAAGAGGGTATAGTAGTATGTGTAAGAGAGTATAGTAGTGTATGTAAGAGAGTATAATAGTATTTGTAAGAGATAGTATATGTAAGAGAGTATAGTAGTGTATGTAAGAGAGTATAGTAGTGTATGTAAGAGAGTATAGTAGTGTATGTAAGAGAGTATAGTAGTGTATGTAAGAGAGTATAGTAGTGTATGTAAGAGAGTATAGTATAGTAGTGTGTAAGAGAGTATAGTAGTGTATGTAAGAGAGTATAGTAGTGTATGTAAGAGAGTATAGTAGTGTATGTAAGAGAGTATAGTAGTGTATGTAAGAGAGTATAGTAGTGTATGTAAGAGAGTATAGTAGTGTATGTAGAGAGTATAGTAGTGTATGTAAGAGAGTATAGTAGTGTATGTAAGAGAGTATAGTAGTATGTGTAAGAGAGTATAGTAGTGTATGTAAGAGAGTATAGTAGTGTATGTAAGAGAGTATAGTAGTGTATGTAAGAGAGTATAATAGTATTTGTAAGAGAGTATAGTAGTGTATGTAAGAGAGTATAGTAGTGTATGTAAGAGAGTATAGTAGTGTATGTAAGAGAGTATAGTAGTGTATGTAAGAGAGTATAGTAGTGTATGTAAGAGAGTATAGTAGTGTATGTAAGAGAGTATAGTAGTGTATGTAAGAGAGTATAGTAGTGTATGTAAGAGAGTATAGTAGTGTATGTAAGAGAGTATAGTAGTGTATGTAAGAGAGTATAGTAGTGTATGTAAGAGAGTATAGTAGTGTATGTAAGAGAGTATAGTAGTGTATGTAAGAGAGTATAGTAGTGTATGTAAGAGAGTATAGTAGTGTATGTAAGAGAGTATAGTAGTGTATGTAAGAGAGTATAGTAGTGTATGTAAGAGAGTATAGTAGTGTATGTAAGAGAGTATAGTAGTGTATGCAAGAGAGTATAGTAGTGTATGTAAGAGAGTATAGTAGTGTATGTAAGAGAGTATAGAAGTGTATGTAAGAGAGTATAGTAGTGTATGTAAGAGAGTATAGTAGTATGTGTAAGAGAGTTTGAATGAAACGGAAGTGAGTTTGAATGAAACGGAAGTGAGTTTGAATGAAACGGGAGAGAGTCTGTGCTCATCTTGTATGCTTCTTATTTTTCGTTTTTTAATTACACCTGCCGTTTCTCTGCCCGTCCCCTCTCCGATGTCTTCCTGCTGATTTTTGTCCTCAGACTTATTTCCCTCATCCACTCCACTAGCAACACTGTCTGTCTGTTCGTCTGGTTTTTGAGTTCTTTTCTGTCCCTTTTTTATTAAAAACCGGTCCATTTCGTATTTCAGCTGGCAAGCGGAGCGTGCGGAGCTTACGTAGCTTACGTAGCTTACGTAGTTTACGTAGCTTACGTAGCCCGCCTTTACATGTTGAGCGGTCACGTGTTGTAAACAATGCCACACGCTTGCGGGCTGCGTTGCCAGGTTTGACAGGTTGACAATTCCCCCTTTAGGGATCACCATTAAGGCTTAATACTTTTAATTTCTCCTTCATTATTTGGGTGAAGGGACAAGTATAATTCAGATGTTTGCGTTTTTGTAGTGCAATGTTGTACGTTTATGAAGCACATTTGAAAAAATGTATTGGCTGTGTTACCACATAGGAAGCTACCATGCGAGCCACCAATTATAGCTTGACGAGCCGCATGTGACTCGTGAGCCGCGCAATGAGTAACGCTGCCATAGACACTAAAGCCAAAACCTTTCTCACATGCACACCCATCGCGAGTGACGTAGGACGTAAAGTCCCGCCCAGGTCGAAGTGGCGTCGATTTAGAGAGTCCCGGGAGCGGAGCCGCATATGGACCAATGTGGGCCAGTGCCACTATGATTGACAGGCGGCCCACCCCATCAGGAACCGAGGAATCAAACTCACTTCCGTTTCATTCAAACTCACGTCCGTTTCATTCAAACTCACTTCCGTTTCATTCAAACTATTAAAGTCCTTTTACATGTAAGTATGAGAGTGTATAGTAGTGTATGTGAGAGAGTATAGTCGTGTATGTGAGAGAGTTTAGTAGTGTATGTGAGAGAGTATAGTAGTGTATGTGAGAGAGTATAGTGGTGTATGTGAGAGAGTATATTAGTGTATGTGAGAGAGTATATAAGTGTATGTGAGAGAGTATAATAGTGTATGTGAGAGAGTATATTAGTGTATGTGAGAGAGTATATAAGTGTATGTGAGAGAGTATAATAGTGTATGTGAGAGAGTATATTAGTGTATGTGAGAGAGTATATAAGTGTATGTGAGAGAGTATATTAGTGTATGTGAGAGAGTATAATAGTGTATGTGAGAGAGTATATTAGTGTATGTGAGAGAGTATATAAGTGTATGTGAGAGAGTATAATAGTGTATGTGAGAGAGTATAATAGTGTATGTGAGAGAGTATAATAGTGTGTGTAAGACCAAGTATGAATTCTGTCCCAGGCGGCCCCTCATACTCACTCACACACACACACACACACACACACACACACACACACACACACACACACACACACACACACACACACACACACACACACACACATATAGACACACCCTCAAGGATGACTACGAGAAAGCAGGTCATCTGTCTTTTTCTTATTATTTAAGTACATCATTAAATATATATATATATATATATATATATATATATATATATATATATATATATATATATATATATGCATACATATATATACACATGATGGAGGGCAGAGACATGCTGATGAAAAAACATTTGGTGCTCAGTCCAACAGTGTTCAGAGTCCGTGCAGTATTTGATACCTCAGCTACTGATACGACACAGTGACACGCCAGAACAGTAATGTGACCCGGAGGAAATGTATTGATGTGTATCGGAAAATGTTTATTTGCTTTGGCTCGACCCCAATCATAAGAGAGTGCAGGGTCAGCTGGTGCTGACCCGGATGTAATGTTTTGTTTGATTTGTCCGACCTGCCTTTATGTTATCTTCACTTTTAGTCACTCGATTGCCACAATAGTACTGTAAGGGCAGGGAGGTCATCACGTTACTGGTTCCTCGTAAATTCGGTAGATCCAGGAATTTTGAAATGTCACACTCTAGCACTCCCTGCAACCCATACTAGTCCATAACAGGTTTTAAAATAAAATATAACGTAGCATCACACAGGTTATGTGCAATACATACAATCTAGAACAGAGATGTATTTCGAAATCAGTGTTGTTTTTGTGCTAAACAGGGCTGGTTAGCTTGTCCCCTTCCAAAACTGTCAGAATCAATTATTTTTTGCTTTTATAAAAACACCACAAAATGCCAAAACACAGAAAAGAATTTATCAAATACACTTCAGGGTGTTTTTATTACTTATTGATTTGAGTGGACGGCAGAACAGTTTCGAAAAAAATATTTAATTGTGATTACTTTGGCTGATGCGAAATGATCATTTTTTTTACAGAACTATTAAACATTAAAATGGTTATTGTGTGATTTCTGGGGGACCAAAACAAAGAGGCCGGGACATCTTTAAAGCACGACAATATAGAATAAAAAGAATTTAGAACCTTAACAAATACTACGCCTCTTGTGATTTAAAAATTGCAGTAGGCCATATTCAGATACATTTTAATTAATGTTTAAGCCCTATTTAAGTGTCAACATTTGAATTTTTCCTTTCTGTAAAATGGCCATGTGAGATGGATTGCAGGGAGGTAAAGTGCCCTCATTATACCGGTTTTCATGCATCTTCTTTATTTCACTAACTTAACTTTTACATCAATACTATGTTAACTTTTTAATGGCGATGGAAATACAAACAAAAGAAGTTAACAGCCACAACAGCAGACAAATTTCACCCACAAACACCACCACGGACCCTGTAATCACCTCAAATAGTTACGTCTAATTTCTAACAATATATTGATGTCAAAGAAGGTAACGGGGAGAACACAATTTCTGCTGCAACAAAAAGAGCATTTTGTAACCGTGATGTGGGGGACAGAGCTCAGAGTAAAACACATTCATTGCTTCCTGCTGTGACAAATGTCCACGCTTTGTTTGCTTTTGAAGCAGGCACTTCTATTACAGCCTGCAAACTAAAATTTATGTTCAACCAAGATGCACTTTTGTCACGGGACAACATTGCGCTTTGATAAAGGAGCTGCATTTAAAATCCTGAATACTAATATAGCAGCAAACAGCCATTTGTTCTGTAAAGATAGAGTGGAATATGCCTACTTGAGCAGAGAATGAAGTCAATCTCCCTCTGTGTGTGTGTGTGTGTGTTTTTACCCCCGAGCTTCTCCTTGCTTTTTGGGCCGACAGCGCATTCTTTTTAATGCATTTGAGTGCATGTTAGCGTACGGCTGCTGCTCTTCACTGCTCTCATACGTCAGTTACAGCTGAAAACGGGGTCTCTAGTGACAGCGTCGTCACAGAAGCGTAACACCCAACCTCCGTAAACACTGTTAGCTCTGTCAGCCCTTTCGTTAGCACTGTTAGCTATGAGCCGCTTGCTCTCCCCATTGACATCTTGAATTAATGCAAAACATATATATTTCATGATTTTATACACTTTATACTCTTGATCTTTTTTTCAGAAGTTACTTCTGGTCAGATAAAGACTAGAAGCGGAGAGCCCTATACTTTATATAAGCTTGAATGCACACACAAACAAGAACACTAACCCATACTACAGGGTAAAGAGTGTTTGTCTATGTATAGGTAGGTCTGTGTTTAGACTAAAGCTAAAAAAGACCAGCAGACGGACTGACACACCCACTAAGAGGCAGACAGAAAGAGAGCTGGAAATGTGAATGACAACTGTGTGAGTGGCTTTGACAGAGAGATAGATTATGTCTGAATGTGAGGGAATGTGTTTTCTCCATCCCCATCCCCCCCCACACCTCTCCTAGGCAAGCTGCTATAATCCAAGCGGGGCAGGTCAGCAAGATCAACCAATCAGATACATCAGCTTCCTTTTACTATGAGTGGCGCCTTCCCTTAGCGGCACTGTTAGAAAATGAACTCACAGTAGCCGGATTAACATCTGAATCTACGAAAGCTACGGCGAAAGAAAAGCAGAGAGGACTATGGGTAGCAGGGCCAAAAGAAAGGAAGGAAAGGAACAAACAAACATGTCAGCTTTCAGGAGACAACATTACATCATCATAATTTCAGCTTTAATAGCCATGTTGTCGATTTTATAATCCAATATCAATGGGATCGCTTGGCTTCGGGGTCATGAAACACAATAGCTGTCAGCTGAGGGAATAAATCAAACTGGGCAGTGCAGAGAGACAAGACCAACCTGAGAGAGACAGATAAGTGTGGCCTAATTTCGAGCCAGCAACATTTCGGATAGCAATGTATCCACTCATTCAAGCAACAATTTATAGGAATCTTTTTGATAATCTGACTTTATATATTCTCATGCCTCTCAGGATGTGCCTATTTTTATGTAATTTGCCCCAAACCCTAAAAAAAAAAAAGAGGTGAGATTTCCCAATTTATGGCTGATACAGGATTGATTTTCCACAACTTCACTGTTCCAAATACAACAGTTTGACATGTTAGGCCAACCAGCAGAGCTCGCTGAATGCAGTGTCTCTTTTAGTTTCCCTTACTCCACACACACACACACCATTTGTTCTCATGTGGAGCACACAGCCAGTCGTGCTCTGATGCTCTGGCAGTGAAGCCACACTAGAGGCCGACATACCGTTGTAGCCGGTAGGTGGATGAATCAAAGCAGCAGGAAGTGCAGTGGGAAGGAAGATTTCACCCACCTGTGTTATGACCGTGGCTGATCTGATCAGTCTGGCAGGTCTGGTCCCTGGTCCTAGTGTGACCGCCCCTCTGCGACTCAGGCATTAGAGGGGAATGGGCTTCCAGAGAGGCTTGGCCTGGAGCTGGGCCGCAGTGTCCCCCTTCTCCTGGCCTTCCATCGGCGTCTCATTCAGGTCAAAGTTCTCTGAAGCGGAGGTCTGGAGCTGGGCTTGATCAGAGGACTGGTCTCCTCCTCGGGGCTCCTCCCGTGCTGGATGCTGGGTGCCTGACTGGAGCCGGCCTTCCTCCATCTGAGCAGCAGTCTGTGGGACCAAAACCAGACATGAAAATGTGAGCTACAGAAAGAGCAGGGTACAGGATCAACAAATAAAAAGGATAAAAAGCACTAAAATGATATGTAAAGGCACTATTTGTATGATTCTAATATCATTATAGTGTCTTTTATAAAATAAGGGGCCGTTCACATGTTGCATCTAAAAACTTGTTGAAAATGCCAAATAGTTTGTTTCCGTTTTTTCCATCCTAGGTGCTTGAGACGTGCTCCCGTCACACCTACCGTTACTAAGCAACCAAAACCTGGCGATGGAAATGATTATGAAGCTGTGCTAACATAGCAATAAGCCTCACTGACAAAAAACATAAGATACATGGACACAAAGCACTGGGAATCCCTCACAGTAGCTTTACTGCTCGATTTGTCAAATTGTCTGAGCTTTCAACCAGATGTTGTGACGTCCTGTGACGGAAAGGGTAAAGCAGGTAAAATAGTCCGTGGGACAGATCACAAAAGCTCCAGGTAGTCTTGCACTAAAATGAATTCCTTGATATTTACCAAAGAAAGAAAAGAAAGGCGCTTTGGAAAGTTTGCATGCTTGTTTACTTTTAAGCGCACCTTCAGCGGCTCTAGGAAATGGTGGATTGTGTGTGTTATTTTCAAATCAATTAATCTCAGAGTCCCTGGGTCCAATCTGTAGTCGGTGAGGGTCCCAGTGAAGGATTTCTTTATACTGCCACTAGAAGGCACCAAAGTCAGAAATGTTCAAACTCAATACATAGGGGAGTTAAGAAAGAGAGGACTAACAATCTAGTTCAAATGACTAAAACATAAAACCCACTGGCACACACACACACACACACACACACACACACACACACAATCTCATAAATGAAAATTGATCATGAATAAATAAATAAATACTGGCATAAATCCAAGAGAGGAAAGAGTGCCCATCATAGATAGAATTAATCTCCACCCTTTGCAAAAAAAAATAAAAAAAATCCATATTGTTGGGCAGAACGAGGTGTCACAGCAGGTGAGGGACTGTGTGTGTGTGTGTGTGTGTGTGTGTGTGTGTTCTCATGTCTCCCGTGCACCCAGAGATGTTGTTGGGGGGGCATTAACCTTGTCGCACAAAGCCACCCTTCAGCAGATAAGTGACTCCACGCGAACCTGTCCGTGTGCGCACATACATCTGTCTTTGTGTGTGTAGCTGTGTCTCTTGACCAGACCTCCTCTCTCTCTAACTCCCCAATCTTTCCTCCTTTCCCACCCACCAATTTATCCTCATTTTCTCTCTGTGACTGTCGCTCTCGCTTCCTCGTGTTCCCGCCGCCCTTGAAGAGGGATAAATGACTCCGGCGTTCAGGCACATTACAGCACATCACCACGGGACACAAACACAGAGTGCACACCACGGCGTAATCAAATGACCATTAAATAGCTTAACGGTATGTTACGCATGCTCAGCGAACCCACCGGCGCAGTACAACACACACAGACCGTTACACACTTTTAACCGGTGGAGCATGCTTTTTAGGAAAGTTTGAAAAAGTGAAACTTGTCGCATTAAATCTAAAATGTCTATTTAACTTTGACAAGAAAAACAAATCTTCAACATCTTGACTGTCAGGTGCACAAAAAAACAAAAAAAACATCAGGGAGTGGCACCATTCTGTTAGCATATGAATTTGACAGTTAATGAATCAACTGTTCATGCCTCATCTTATTATGTATTGAGCAGTGGTGAGCATGAAGCACGGCGAGGGAACTGATTGAGTAGGTGGACTAGCCACTCATTTCCACTTACTGCTCAATAGAGCTACGAGGTGGAACGAAGAATACAGCGGTGAAACCTGGATTAAACCCAGTGGATTATCATAACTAGCATTGACTATTCACATAAAAGGGTCTCTGAGGTGCTTCCTAGAGTGTAAATGATGTCAACGTATCTCAACACAGTGGCTTTCATTGCATTGCCTGGTGTTTGAGCCCAAACTCTATGTCCTTACTGGAGGGAGAGGCTGTGGCATAAAGAGAGCATGCTGTCATTTCCCTAAGCACAACAAAAAGTGTTAGACATAAATAAATAAAGAAACAAAAGTATTTGCATACAGGGCTGACGTTTCTAGGCCACGGGACATGGATGGGGAGAGGACGGACAGTTAAGTTCTGGACTAAAACAAGTTTAAGTGTAAAGCAAATTATTTCATTTTCTTTGAAAGAGTACAGTGTCAAGTAAACTAGGACTGAGACATTCAGGGGCGTTTTTAATAATGTGACATGTGTAAAGTGGGATATCATGTATACTGTAATTAGAGCTTATCTCCGCTGACACGCAGAAAGGAACATTTTGACAATTACGTTGACAGTAGCTGGAGGTTGAGTTGGGCACGTGCATATAGGAAGTATGTTTTCACACAGTCAGACAGTTAAGGGAGTTGAAACCAGGCAATAACATCCAGGCATTGTTGTGTTTCCCCCCCCAGTACCTCCAGTCTGCGGAGACAGTGAGCGTTCTTCCTCCTAGTTGACTTCTGGACCTTCACCATGTTGTCGAGAGTGGTCCGCTGCACCACGCGTTCACTGCCAGCACACTCCTGCAACCTGCAACAACACACCAACATCAGCCAAGGACAACTAATCTTTGTGAAATACAGCTTTCACTTGATGTAGGTCTAAAATATAAAATGCTTGGTAATTTCTCAACCTGAGCTTAGTTTAGCAAAATACATAAAAAAGATAAGACATTGCAGAGGTTCTCTCATATATCACATTTTGCTCTGTACACTTATGTACAGATTTACACCAAATGGCTAGCTGTTACCTGCAACAACAAAACGTTTGCTAAGAGCTGTCTTTGTGTACAAATGTATTTGTAGCTGTAGTACAACTACACACAGTGTACCTGTTGCATTACTTTAAGGACAAGAAGATAAAGCAACAGTTATGTACAGCTTTATTGGAGCCCCATATGTTGTAAAGATTATAAAAGCAATGAAAATGCTAAAAGACAAGTCTTCATTTTCTTAATTAGTGAAAAGTAACTCAGCACATTTACAGTTCATTTTAAGGTACTTGTACTTCACTTGAGTATTTCCATTTTATGCTTCTTCATACTTCTACCTCACTACATTTCACAAAGAAATATTGTGCTTGCAACAATTAAAAAAAGAGCTATAATTACTTATAAATGATGATCCATTGTTAGAAATGTAACAACCACAAAGTATATGAATGGTTAAAAATAAGCCCACCTTGACCAACAACAACATTAAAGTACAGCTTACATATTAATACACATATAAGATAATAGCATAATACTGACAGTAGCCACTCTGTATTAGGAGTACTTTAACATTATTGATGCACGACTTTTACTTGTAATGTAGTATTCTATGGCATTGTTACTCTGATTGTAAATGATTGAAATACTTCTTCCACTACTGCTTGACACTAACTGTGGTAGAACCTGAACTAAACAGATTTCCAAAAAATAACTTTCAAGCCATTCAAAAATGAGCAGCATGTAATTATGTGTTCTTGTGTATTAACAATGCAGAAAAAAATACAGTGTTTACTGTGGGTATGTTTTCGTTTGCTATTTTGAGACTATTATATTGTAACATCCACAGATGCACCAACCAGATTATTTTCAATTCAAACTATTTAACAATTCAATGAAGTGGAAAACTAGATTTAGAACACAATTTCACTTATTTTGACAAACTCTACAACCACAACACCTTTCTGTGCGGATACTTCTTGTGAAAGCATGTAAAATGCATGAGAAAAAACTCTGTAACATAACGGCTTTATGAGGTTACTAGCTGCTTAAAGACCACTAAGGCGCAAACTAGATCTAAATATAAAAAAAATCAGAATTGAGTACTTCAAAAAGGTCACAGCAATGGTTTCCCAGAATGCTAATTCGGCTGCTTGTTATGTTGCTGGCAGGGCAATTAAACCCATGTTACCCCCATCCTTTATTCTGTTTGAGGCACACTAGTGAGTACTCCGGCCTTACAAACAAACACTTATCCTAATGGTATTTGTGTTTTTCCCCAGTGGGACCTTACAATGCTAGGAACACTATTCCTGCACAGTGGATCTGCATTAAAAAAACAATATATGAACAAGTACTGTTGTAGCCAACATGCAAAAATATACGTACATGTATATACACTAGGCCCTTCTACTGGGGATAGTTGAGAACCTGCTTCTCAATTATATGCTTGGATTTGGGGTTATGGTATATATCGGCCTTATTTATGGTTTATTGCTCAGGAATATAACTTACTTCTGGCATACAAGAGAACCAATGTCAGTATGGAAATGTCCTCAGTAGCATCTACTGAGCAAAACATTCAAAAACAGTGTTCATATGAAAAGCAGTCTATGAGCCACCTTAATAATATTACGTAGCACTATTGATAACCCTGACCCTGGACTTTTATTTCATTAAACTGGATTTATAGGACAACATCAATACTGAAACCATGTTTAATGCTGCCCTCTAGTGGCTGTCTACGTTAAAACAGCTCGGTCCAGCTCAGCCTCATGCACCTGACACTCCCCGAGTTAAGTAGAACATGATTGAGTTGCACGATGTCATGCTGAGCAGCCTCACTGTTTTTCATATTTGTTACCGTTTTGTCATAGCTGCACAAGGCCGTCGTTATCCGTCAACAAGATTCAGAAACCTACCCATAACTGAAAGAGATGCATTTTTTTGAGCTGCAAGTGAGATTTGGTTTCATGCAGTTTGTGCATGGCGTACCACAGGTGTCCCAGACTTATGGAAATCTGGAATAAGCAAAGAAGCGAGACAACAACAAACAACAAACAACAAAGCAGAATATGGGGAAGGGAAAGCAACGCTCATTGATTAAAATAAGATAACATCGTTAGTTAACTCTGCGATTTTAAGGTAAACTGTCGTATGGTAGGGAATAGATAAGACTCCAAGCTGGAAAAGAAGCAGTGTGCCTTACAACTATGGGGAAACTTAGATTTCAAAATAATATGGAAATCTGACAGAAATGTAAACATGGGTTGGGAAGCGGAACTGGAGAGATTGCACCTGAAGTGAAGTTACACCGACAGTGAAAACAAAGTGTGGCGGGAACGTCACATGCTTCAATGATGGAGCCAATGTCTTCTGCACAGGCACGCCTCCACCTGGGTGGATTTGTAGTTCCACTTGATCTCCAGCAGAGGGAGACAAAGCTTGAACTCAAAATCTTTTCCTAAAAGTTTTGTCGGCTGCTGATGACTCCACAAGACAAGACGCAGAGAACACGAGGGCGACAGAGGGGTTGCCCCAACGCATGTCTCAATACAAAAGGATGTCATATAGCTGTACTCCCATAGCAAATTTTTTGTTGCTCATCTATTGTTCAATCTCAACTCCGAGACATAACTTTTGCCTTCTCATTTTCATATCATTTTGTGATCATTTGTTGCTGCTCTATTGCTCCTAAGGGACCCTTAGGAGCAATAGATAGATGAAAAAGAGATACAAAGTCTAAGCAGTATTTGAGAAGTAGGATAGAGCCATTTATGAGGGGAATCTGAGCCTTCTATAAGAAACATCTGAGAATTATGAGCCCTTATAGAGATCTCATCATTGTGTGTTCAATATCTCTTCCTCATCTCATTTATTTCTATTTAATGCAGTAATGGAGCAATATATGAGAGGTCTCTTTGAGCCACATATGAGAATAATGAGAAACAATTAAGAAGCACTACTGGAGCAATATGAGAGGTTGCTTTGAGCCACACATGAGAATTATGAGAAACAATTAAGAATTATAAAATGAATCCTCTGAATTCTGAAAAAAAAAGAAGCCATTGATCAGTTTATCAGTGCAAATTTTACTCTTTTATAAACACTGGGGCACATTACAGCACTTTATAAAATATAAAACCAAACATTTCACTTGAAATAAAAATAAATAACCTGTGCAACCAGCAGAGACAGGTTTCTATGTAAAGTGCTAACTATTGCAGGGACTTGCCTGCTAAGTGCAATAAAACAGGAAACAAGAATGTCCAGCCTGGTGAAACTTAAAGGAATAGTTTTGTTTTTTTTAACCTGGGCCTTATTTCTGTCATGGGGTGCCTTAATCTACTAATTGGTAGCATGTTGGGGCGGTAGCACGCGTTCATTCCTTCATTCATCTTAAAGCATTGGTGAAATAAAGACCTAATGACTTATTTAGAGGCTGTATTGTCTGTGCCTGGCTTACTCCCGTCATATGGATATACGCTCGATCGGGATGGTCTGAACAGCGTCAAAACTACGCCGATCTTCACCAAAATGCTACCAATTAGTAGATTAAGGCACCCCATGACAGAAATAAGGCCCAGGTTCAAAAATACCGAACTATACCTTTAAGCCTGGGGAAAGGGGACATGTTAAACTGGGGCACATTAAAACACTTATACACTTTATATAAAATATAAAACCAAACATTTCACTTGAAATAAAAATAAATAACCTGTGCAACCAGCAGAGACAGGTTTCTATGTAAAGTGCTAACTATTGCAGGGACTTGCCTGCTAAGTGCAATAAAACGGGACAAAAAGTCCAGCCTGGTGAAACTGAAGACTGGGGAAAGGGGACATCACCAACAACTCAACAAACAGCGACCATTGCTAAGGAGTGCATTCAGGTCTACTGCTGTTCTCTCCTGCTCTGGCCCTACATTTGTTTATGAAGGCCTTCTTCAGTTTGCTGTCATCAATTTTTGTCCAACCTGGCATGGTTGCACATCTCAGGACATAGGCTGCAAGACAAAAACATGTAAAACTTGAATGAGTTCTTTTGACAAATGACTCCAAAGACCGACTTTTATCTTTATGCAGCATAATATTACAATTTTCTTCTAACCAAGCGCTTTGTGTAGCCTTTATGCCATCCGTGTGTGTGTGTGTGTGTGTGTGTGTGTGTGTGTGTGTGTGTGAGAATGTGATCTATACTGTGAAGCGCTATACAAATAGAGACCATTTACCATAAATAATATTTATATTTAAACATTGTATTTTAAAAGGGGGAATAACTTACTTAGAATTCCGTCCACCTTCTTCCTTTCAAGCAGCTTCTTTCCTTCTGGGGGCTTGCCATGGCGACCAAAAGCAACAGATTTCTGACACTCTTCCACAGTGAAGAAGTGGTCAAACAGTGAGTGAAACAGACGCATTGAGTCCTGTCTCGCTGACTGGTGCATAGCAGCAAGTCGGAAGGAAGAGACAAACAAGCCGCTGTCAGGAAACAGTTCCTGATGGCCTGATGTTGCAGAAGGGTTGGTGCTGTCTGACTCCTGATCGCGATGACTCTGTCCAATTAAATTGATGAGATTCTGGATCTCTTGGAGCTGGCCCGGGTCTAAGAAATGGAAATGGCACAAATAGATTCATTATTAGGAGGTCTCATCACTAGGTAAACAAAGCAACAGAAAACAAGCAAATGAAATGAACATAGATGACTTGCCTATTTTTGAGGCGACCTCATCGACTTCCCTCTTCTGACAGATGAGCTTGTCAAACTCCTTCTTACATCCATCGCAAGGTGTCCACTCAGTAGCTGTTGGGACGTTGCTCTGATCTGATGAGCTGCCTAATTCTCTCCAGTTGTGCAGTGGGCTGGCCGCTTTTCTGCCGGCTGGATTGCCATCACCAGGTGGTGGGTCAGATGCATGTCCTCCGTCAGGTGATGGACCATATGGCAACGGGCCGGCTGCTCCAACACTGTAAGCTGATGGACAAGTGCCAGTCTCACCATAGGCTGTTTCCAATGCTGCATGGACTCTGTCGGGGGACAAACCAGTGGTGTTGGCGGTGTCATGAAATGTTTTACATATTTTTGCCTCTTGCACAAGACAGATAAAACATAACTACTCTGTATTAAATTCTTGTTTAAACTTGGTGTCAGTAAAGAGGAACATTCCAGGTGCAGTATAGTGACTAGGTATATCATGCTTTTATTTTCTCCAAAAATAATGTTTTAGAAATTTCAACATCCATAAGGTGGAACCAAGGCGGGACAAGGCAGAATAAGCCTGCTGGTTGGTCAGTCAGGGACCAACCAGCAGGCTGACAACGGGTGAATTGTGACAATTAAGCTTACCCATAGTACAGAGGTGTGTTTCTCCAGTCAGATGGTCCCAGTCTGCTGCCCCAGTCAGGTCCCAGTCCACTGGCTAGGGGTGAACATTAGGGGGGGGTCAGTATTTATCACTATTACTATTAATATTACATTAATTAAAAAAACAGAACAAGTCTATGTCACTCTTGATTTAGAGTGCTATTGGGTTCCCACACTTATGATTTGAGTATGCAAACCTTGATAATGATAGGATAACTAAATAATGATAACTAAATAATGTGCCACCCTACCACCGGCCCCTTGTGTCGAATATCCATATCCGCTGGCCCCGTGGGAGGGGCGAGACTCCACTGGCCCCGTGGGAGGGAGGTGACTCCACTGGCCCCGTGGGAGGGAGGTGAGACTCTACTGGCCCCGTGGGAGGGAGGTGAGACTCTACTGGCCCCGTGGGAGGGTGGAGAGACTCCACTGGCCCCGTGGGGAGGGAGGTGAGACTCTACTGGCCCCGTGGGAGGGTGGCCCCGTGGGAGGGAGGTGAGACTCTACTGGCCCCGTGGGAGGGAGGTGAGACTCTACTGGCCCCGTGGGAGGGAGGTGAGACTCCTGGCCCCGTGGGAGGCCCTACTGGCCCCGTGGGAGGGAGGTGAGACTCTACTGGCCCCGTGGGAGGGAGGCTCTCTACTGGCCCCGTGGGAGGGAGGTGAGACTCTACTGGCCCCGAGACTCTGGCCCCGTGGGAGGGAGGTGAGACTCCGGCCCCGGGGGGAGGTGAGACTCTACTGGCCCCGTGGGAGGGAGGTGAGACTCTACTGGCCCCGTGGGAGGAGGTGAGACTCTACTGGCCCCGTGGGAGGGAGGTGAGACTCCACTGGCCCCGTGGGAGGGAGGTGAGACTCTACTGGCCCCGTGGGAGGGAGGTGAGACTCCACTGGCCCCGTGGGAGGGAGGTGAGACTCTACTGGCCCCGTGGGAGGGAGGTGAGACTCTACTGGCCCCGTGGGAGGGAGGTGAGACTCTACTGGCCCCGTGGGAGGGAGGTGAGACTCTACTGGCCCCGTGGGAGGGAGGTGAGACTCCACTGGCCCAGTTAAGGGATGGTCCGCCTCCACTGGCCCTGTGCGATGATGGTGGGCTTCTCCTGGCTAGAGCTGCACAATATGGACAAAATTAATTTATGCCAAATATTTAGATATAGATACTTCATATTCAATATTTTAAGAGATGCAATAGAATTATAAAAAAAACATAACAAGTCAATGTCACTAGTGATTTCAAGAGCTACTGGGTCTGACACTTGATTTGAGCATGGTCATACGTCGATAATGATAGGATAACAATATAATGTGGAGCCCTACCACCAGCACCGTGAGGCGAACGTCCATCTCTGCTGGCCAAGTGAGGTGACGTCAATGGTCCTGGACTGATCTCTTCCCCATATTCTGGCAGAGGGCTCCTCTGTATTATTATAGTGTCAGGTGAAGACCCTGATGATGATGCTGACACATTTTCAGGAGGAGACCCTAAAAATTGGTTTATAAAAGCCTGCTTTGGTGTCTGCTTTGGTGTTTTTCTGACTGGGGTCTCTGTCTGAGATACATATTCAACAGTGGCTTTGTAAAATTTGCCGTCAGACCACTTAGCTAAAACATTTTGTCCCGTTTTAAGGTCCAGGAGTCGAAGGACTGGACTTTCGTTGCTGCCTACTAATATGCTTGAGGGTTTAAAATTTTTTGCAGTAGCATCATCTTCAAAGTGAACAAATGCAAAATAACCTGAAAAGACAGACACACAGGGAAAAAATGTTGAATTTTATTCTCTCTTTTTTTTGGGCAGTTGATTAAAATTCACATTTCATTTGTAAAAAAAAAAGCATCATGCCCATTTAAAAAAGGTCATCTGTATGTAGGAGTAATGTTTTTTCTTTGAGAACTCTGAGATTTTTTCCCCCTACACCAAAACTTTTTGCTGAAAATTAACAAACTTGTAGATCTGCTACAATTTAAGCATTTGGCAAATGCTTTGAATCCAAAGCGACTTACAATAAGCAAGGTAGTACATCATCATAATACATCAAATGCAAAGAAATACTAGGCTAATCAAGGTCAATTCGTTTATACAATAATAAAATGCATCCCTCCAGGGGCCCAGGAGCACTGAGGTCCCCTGTTGAAGATCCCCCTGTCCTGGACTGTTTGACAATACCGTTCTGATTCGTGATTAGTACAAATATGTTCCTTTTCCCTCTCCCCGGTTTCCAACATACTGTAATCTATATATCTTATATTAAAAAAAGCAATTAAGCTTACCAGATTCCTCATTTTGGGTAGGGGGGGGAAACTGGCTGCATTTTCTTTGTTAGAGTTCGCCGTCTCTTCCCTGTCGTGTCCATTCTGAAATAATAAAAACATAGATAAATATGGGGTTACTAAAACTAACCAAGTTAGGTCAAATAATCAGCCATTTACCAAATCCACTTCACTAATTAATACAGTCTTTTAAGCACACACACACACACGTGCACACACACTTTTATCACCTGTAATTTCATTTGTAAAAGACTACTGTGGAACATGTTTGCTTGATACTGGCCGTTCTTTTGGCAAGCAACAAGCATAAATCAAGTAACGTTAAAGGACAATTTTCAGTTGTATACAGTTCCATTCATGCTTTAGAAATGATGGATAACATAGTTTTCTAGTTCCTGAGAGAGAATAAAGTAACTTGCTTGTCCGGTCCAAGCTCCTTCACCCGGATTTTCTCCTCCGTTGCAACGGAAAGACCAATAACGAAGCTGCTCCTCGCTCGTTAGCGCTGGCTTAATTGGGCGCGTGCAGAGGATCATAGATATATCTATATATATCTATGCAGAGGATCATAGATATATCTATATATATCTATGATCTATCTGCATAGATATATCTATATATATCTATATATATCTATGCAGAGGATCATAGATATATCTATATATATCTATGCAGAGGATCATAGATATATATAGATATATCTATATCATAGATATATCTATGCAGATCATAGATATATCTATATATATCTATGGATCATAGATATATATATATATATGATATATCATAGATATATCTATGCAGAGGATCCTCTCCCTCCTTTTCCCTCTTAAAAATCTCGCGACACTTTTGGCCAAAAGGGCGATATTTCGTCCAAGACGAATGTAAAACAAAAATACAACCTACGGTCTGGAAACGCTTTAATGAATTCATATGGGATATACACATCAGTTATGTCAAGCTTAATTTGGCCCAAACACTTGTGTTTGATTGTGTGCGCAACACTGCAGCCATGTTAATGAGGAGCTCATTAATATGGCTGCGAGGGAACGACGCGAACATTACGACGGTTAAACGTTTCAAACAAAGTCAAAATAAATGTCATTAGTCGACTCGTCACGTTTTACAGATGACCAACTAATGTAAATAATGACACTTACCTGAATGTTTGCCACACGGAGCCAACGGAGGAAAAGTTTGCAGCACCAACCATTTCTTCCTTCAGTTGATTTTGACGGGCAAAGGGCGGACGCAGTGTTTCCCATACATAGACCACAGAATACATAGACCATACATAGACCATACATAGACCACAGAATACATAGACCAACATAACCATACATAGACCACAGAATACATAGACCATACATAGACCATACATAGACCATACATAGACCATACATAGACCACAGAATACATCCATACATAGACCATACATAGACCATACATAGACCATACATAGACCATTGGAAACACTGGCGGACCATTGCATCCACGCATCCAATAACGTTTCGTCTCCAACAAAACGTGATGACGTAATCGCGTCGTCTTTTGATTCATCCAATGACGTTCGGTGTGCTTGGAATACGCCGCTGCCTGTCTGGACTTGACCGCTGCCTTAGCAACGAAAGACGCGGTCGTGTGTGGCGCACTTTAGACCGGAGGATTCGTGTTCTATATATATCTATGGGAGGATTATTATCAAGAACCAGACTCTCAGCGTCCACCGCTTCATCAGGACCGCTGTCAGGTCCCGGTCCACTGGAGACACGGTCACGGAGACTCAGCTCGGCCTGAACATGAACTGTGCACTGGAAGTCTTGTTTTCTGTTTTGGGAGTATTAGCGTAATTACTACTACTATTTGCTGTAACGCAGTAATATAACGCAATGTGCGTCAAGACAGTCTCTGTCTCTCTCTCTCTCTCTCTGTCTCTCTCTCTGTCTCTCTCTATCTCTCTGTCTCTCTCTCTGTCTCTCTCTCTCTCTGTCTCTCTCTCTCTCTCTCTCTGTCTCTCTCTCTCTCTCTCTCTCTCTCTGTCTCTCTCTCTGTCTCTCTCTGTCTCTCTCTCTGTCTCTCTCTGTCTCTCTCTCTCTCTCTGTCTCTGTCTCTCTGTCTCTCTCTCTCTCTCTCTCTCTCTCTCTCTCTCTCTCTCTCTCTCTCTCTCTCTGTGTGGATGGTGGTGGAGTGAGTGCTGAGAGCGTTAGTGTTGAGTGTTTAAGCGTTTCGAGTGAGTTTTTCTTACTTTTTTCTCTTTATTTTTGTTGGTATATGTGTATGTGTGTTTTTCTTTACTTTATAGTGTGTCTTTAGTGTGTTTAGTGTGTTGGTGCGTTGGTGGTGGTGCTTTGTCTGCGGGCATTTGTTTGTCACGATG
>NW_026551950.1:0-1881 GCF_027596085.1 Anoplopoma fimbria | reverse complement strand
AAGTAATGTGTTCTGTTTACAGCTTGTCATTATTCTCCTTACCTGGTTTTTGAAAGTCCTCTTTAATTCAACGCTTTAGATCAGCTCATCTTTAACAGTTTGTGCTGATAAATGTACTTATTATAAAAGGTGTATAAATATAGAAATGCTATGAATAAAAACATGGACAAAGTGACACACTTCTGTCCTTGTAGCATAACGCTGGAAAAGGAATGTTCGAAGAGACCTTTGACTTAGTAAACTGTCAAACACATAACAATGAAAAAGAAAACACATTAACACAACATATTAGGAAAACAAGATTAGATAACCAACTCCTCAAACAAGTCTAAAAACCGAGTGCAGCCTGGAAGCGCTCTTTCTTCACCTCCTCTTTTAAGAACCCCATCAGGGCCCCCATCAGGGCCCCTTAGTGGCCCGCCGTTTCCTTGGTGGGGAACAGGCAGCGGTGGATGGCTCATCATCATCATCATCATCATCCTGCTCTGTGGTGCGGCTGCTACTTGTGCCAGGCTGTGCAGACTCCTCTTCTTCACATGCCGGGCCACAAGTAGCTGCCCCAGCTCCAGATGATGATGATGAGCCACCACTGGGGGCCACGTCAGCCACAGGCTCATGGTTTCCCCCAACACATGAGTCCATCAGGACTGGGGGCTCAATGGAGGGCCGCTTCCCGATGGCCTCGTGCGTCAGGGGAAACCACGGCCAGGTAGCTGCCGTGGCCTCCCCTCCATCTGTCCCCGTCCCTGTCGGTGGACATTTGAGCTCCTGTAAAATATCAAAAGGGGATTCATCAATGTGATGTTCACACACTGAAAACACAGGAAATGGTTGTGTTATGTCACAGTCACTAATTATTTACATGAAAGTGAACTGAACTTATAAATAAATACAATACCTCACCTTGTATTTTCTTTTTAAATTGTCCCTTTTCTTTGAGACCTATGTGGAGGTGAGGATTCCCTCCAGGCCCATCATCTTTATCATTTATAGAGAAGAGCATGTAAACTTATGGCATTCCTAGTATGATCCAAAATAAATTAAAGTTATGTTTCATAAAAGCTTCCCTGGTGCGGAGCCGTGCTTCTAATTCACTGAGCCTCGCCTCCAACCTAGCAAATAATCTACACTTATTACATGTACCATTATCAGTAAGGGAGGCAGAGGAATGGCTGAACATGAGACACACTGAGCAAGAGAGCGAAGGAGAGAGGGAAGCCATCGCTAGCTGTTAAGCTAAAGTAAGGTAGCTAACGTTAGCAGAACTGAGCAACGTGTAAACGGCTGTTGGATTAAGCGGGAAGTTGGCTAAAGAAGGAGAGAGCTATTAGTGTTCAAAATGTTTAAATGTAAAGCAGGCAATTAGCCGCTATAATGAAGAATATCACACAATGAATATGTTTGAACTGGAGCTGTGAAAGTACGCTATCAGATAACAGATACGCTGGCAACAGGAACATGCAGTAAGACTCTTACCGTATCAGGTCAGCACGTATTGCCTGATGCAGTGATGATGTTATCCTCTGAAGTAGGAAAGCCATCACCCCCATTTTACTTTTTACCCCAATACATCCTTCTGCTATATATCGGCAAACAGCAATTTGCATTTAAAGTTTTCTCAAATGTTCTTTTCAATACACGACACTGAATTGCATTGGGATATGAATATTTACTTTACAGTCACTGCAGCAGTTTTATTGCTCAGCAGATAGTTGACAGGGGACAGAAAGAGCCCAAAATCAAAAGTACTGCAAACATGACTGAGATTTCTGAGGCTGATTTTATGCGAATGTATCCCCCTACAAGCTTACTATGAGAACTAGTGAGGTAGTCGGATCCATTACTTCTTCAACTAGCAACTTTTCACAATAAATGCAAAAC
>NW_026551949.1:0-612 GCF_027596085.1 Anoplopoma fimbria | reverse complement strand
ACTAATACGAGTGCCATAAGTGCTACGAGGAAGGCTCCGGGTAGTACTTCCTGAAGAGGTGAGTTTTCAGCCTGCGCCTAACATTTAATGTTACATATTTGTATTCAGACTTACTTCTGTTTACTAACTTCTACGTGTAATGTATTGCCATTCATTATATAGACATACCTGGCGGAGAGGAGTACTAGTTTAAGGACTGGAAAGATGAAAGAGAGGACAGAAGTGGGGAAATCAGAAAGACAGACAACCAGACCGCATAGGGGATCCTGAGGAAGAAAGGAGACCAAGGGATGATGCCAGTCACATTAAAAAACTCTATGTTCATATGTTCATTCAGCAATTCATAAGTTGATAGGGCTAGGCTAGTATAAACTGAATAAACAAATCGAATAAACAAATAATTAAAGTATTTCATTTTGATGGTGATGGTTTTAGCATATCATTTAGCTTTGTTAAATGTTTCTTTGTCTTGTTTTAGCGTATAATGCTTTGTTGATAATATGCAATAGAAACATTTCTGTTCTGTTGTGACATAGGCTACAATAGGCCTAATCATTAATAATAAAAACACCTGCCACAGCACTGGTTTTTTTTTTCGGGGGCATCCAACAT
>NW_026551948.1:0-1356 GCF_027596085.1 Anoplopoma fimbria | reverse complement strand
GAAGTGTGTTGGTTAATACTGCTGTCATGATTATTTTATATTACAGCAGGATAGTGACTGAAATGTAGGATAATGTTCAATAATACATACTTTGCCATCAAGAAACTGGCTGTAAACAGCAGTATTTGCATATAACTTCAGTTTTACCTTGTACAATACAACAAAGGCCCCCAGTGCTCTTGTCATGATATATAGGAAGCAGTTGTGCGGGATACCAGGGGCCGAAGGGGCCAAAGGGCAAATGTATAAGAATATCGGAGCCCCATACAAGGTCTTGACTTCAGCCCAAATGCCCAAAATGTGAATAAAGGTCTTGATGCCCAAATGTGAACAACATGTATATATAAGGAGGTGTAAGAACCGAAAGGTAGGGAACTCACAGATTCGACTCGAGACCTCCGGGCGCTCTAGACGTCCGTCATGACATGTGTTGCTTGTTTGTAATAAACTTCATTATACCAGCAAGAACAGTGTCCGCGGAGCATCCTTTCTCATCACTTCAACAGCACGGTCGCATGAAAGATACGACAAATTTGGCGTCACGAACAGGATCGGAGGTGGCCTCGCGGTTTTCTGCTACAACTTCACATACGGTGAGCTCACCCGATTGAATGCTGGTCATAAATTGGGACTGTTATGTGGAGTTGTTTGGTCACACCGTAAATTAAGAACCTTCTTGTTATGGACACGCCTGTTGATTTGATGTTTAAAGTGAGGCTCCGTGCTAAATTTAATGTAAAAGGGGGAAGATAAAAAGTGAAGGAAAGAAGTATGAGAAATACAAGGAATAGTTTAGAATAGCTTCATGGTAACGATAAGGTGTGCTAAACAGTATCGTGCAAGATTAAGAAGATGGGCCCTCAACTTCTTAACGGTAAGACATATGCATATTAGCCACTGCGTAACGATGGCTTTGACATAGTCCGGAATTAAGTTAGAAAGACAAAATTGGGGAAACCTGGATCCAGGTAATTTGAATAAATAAATGTAAAAAGTGATAAGGAAATAAGGAAATAAGGAAATAAAGGAAATGATCATATGATTGAGCCGCAAATCGGATAGGATAGAGCCCTCAAGAGTAGGAGCATGTAGTACGGGCCGAATAAAACCTGGAATGACATCTTATGGTCAGTTTAATAACTGGAGAGTGTAGAATCACAATTCGATTGACTGTTCCCACTCTGGCATTTGTTGACGAATGGTGTCTGATGCAGCCTCTCATCGAAATCTACATCTCAGAGGTAGCATAAATTTTAAAAAAAAATAAGGAAATAGCGGCAATAAGCATGCTGTATGAATGAAGGATCTAAAACTGGTGAAGAGAATGAGTGTGTGTGTTTGCTTTGGGATGAGAAG
>NW_026551947.1:0-6253 GCF_027596085.1 Anoplopoma fimbria | reverse complement strand
CTACAGGCAAAGCCAATTTAGAGATGTTGTGGTATTTTACTTCAGCAACAAGTCCTCTTCCAGACTAGTGGAACAAAAACATCCAAAATACACATTTAGGTGTTTATTTTTACTACTTTGATTATTTGCGTCCATAGATCTTTCCTAAATTTACCAAAAGTTACATTTAGATAATGCCTCATTTGCATATTTCAACATACCTTTTTAAGTAACTTCTAATAAAAAAAAAAACAATTGCCTTAATGTAAGTCATCAACTGGGGAAATGTTTTGGTGATATCTATTAGTTATTTTTTTGTTACCCTATTCTCCTGTAGTGTCTTCAAAATGTATGTAATTGTTAAATTCATATCTTTTAAAGGTCGTTTTCTATAAATAAGCTATAAATAACCCTTGATTCCGCCGTCCATAGTTCCTGTTCATAAGAACCATCAGAAAAGCGCCTGTCTTTTCCCTCCAGGTGCTAACGGGAGTCCTTTGATCAGCGTGAGCCAGAGGCTGAGAGGATTGCTGCCGTCCAAGATGCCCAATGATCTTTTAGAGACTCTCTACAGACTGCTGGACTTGGTTAGTGTCTCCTCTTAACATCTGCAGGTCGGTTATCTAGAGATTGCATTACATTTACAGTTCCCTGTTAATGTTAAGGCCTCGATCTGCTTCAAAACAAACTAGTTCATACCACATGTTGTGTTCCTCTTCAGCTTCCTTATTTTAGTATAGACAGGAAGCTAATCCAGGCACTCCGCAATCTTAGGTCAACGAGGAAGGAGATATTTAAAAAGCCTTTGTTATAGTGGCTAAATCTAGATACTTGAATGCCCTCGGTCGGGATCAGTGATCATTAGGGCCCGAGCACCGACAACGTCGGGCTGAGAAGGCCCTCTTGAAACTGTAATGTTTTTTATTATTAGGGCCCGAACACTGACATTTTCGGGCCGCGAAGGCCCTCTTGAAACTGTAATTGGGGCCCGAGCACTGACGTAGTCAACGTAGGACCTATTGTTCTTCAAATGTTTCTTATTATTAGGGCCCAAGCACCGACAACGTCGGGTCGCGAAGGCCCTATTGAAACTGTAGTGTTTCTTATTAGGGCCCGAGCACTGACATAGTCAGTGCGTAGGACCTATTGTTCTTCAAATGTTTCTTATTATTAGGGCCCGAGCACTGACATAGTCAGAGCGTAGGACCTATTGTTCTTCAAATGTTTATTAGGGCCCGAGCACTGACGTAGTCAGAGCGTAGGACCTATTCTTCAAATGTTTCTTATTATTAGGGCCCGAGCACTGACGTAGTCAGAGCGTAGGACCTATTGTTCTTCAAATATTTATTATTAGGGCCAGAGCACCGACAACGCGAAGGCCGCAAAGGCCCTATTGAAACTGTAGTGTTTCTTTTTAGGGCCTTATTCTTCTTCTGCCAAATTAATTGCCTTTTTGAGGGCTTTATCATGCTCAAAGTGTCAGCAAATTTGACATGCATCAGGACTGGTGAAAATTTTGATATTTTCAAGGTCTCCCATTTGGATATAACAAAATGGCTCGCTAGCGCCCCCTACAAAAATTTGTTTAAAAAAATTTCATTCGGACACGGTAAGTCCAATTGACTAGAAATTTCACACACATATGCACCTGAAGGAGCTCTACAAATAATCCACTTGAGACCCTAAACTCCGCCTACCGAAATTTTCCACCATTTTGAATTTTCTGAAAAACACATTTTTGCGAACTCCTCCTGAACGCTCAGTCCGATTTCCACCAAATTTGCTGTGGATCATTATTGGATCAATGTCATCAAAAGTTATCAAAGGCATGTTGATATCTCATTTCGTTTAGAATATCTGGACCAATGAACTTGATAGGGGGCGTGGCTTCCTACATCAATACACATAACGTAAATACCGTTTGACCTATAACCACGGAATTTGCAGGGTATGTCCACAAGACATCCTGTTACATACCCTTAAATTTTCATTTTATTCTACCACTAGGGGGCGATACAGTCACTTTTTCAATTTGCTGCATTTTAAGGCATTTTTCGTCATTTTCAGGCGTTGTACTTTGACAAACTCCTCCTACAGAATTTATGCAATCGACTTCAAATTTGGTCAGGATGATCTTGAGACCTTTATGATCAAAAGTTATCAAAATGGTGAGGTTTGATCCAAGGACCTTGACGTGGCGTGGCGACCGTTTCGTGGCAACTTTGTGCCTGTCTCCGTGAAAAAGGAAGTTGTTGTAACTCCAAGGTACATAGTCCAATCTAGCCAAAATATCTTGTGCATGATGCTGGTTCAGGGCTGAACAGATTCCAATGCAAAAAAAAAAAATCAGAAAAGCATAGCGCCGCCTACTGGCAAAAGGAAATGACAAGCTTTATACTTTGATGTACTGCTCCTAGCCAGTGAACCAGATCGACTTCAAATTTGTTAAGGACAGCCTTAAGACCCTGTTGATGCATTATCCTGAATATTGTTACATTACATTACATTACCTTACAGTCATTTAGCAGACGCTTTTATCCCATGAAAAGGAAGTTGATTTTTCTGTGGCTTGGGATGGTCATGAACTTATGAATTTTCTCACACGTAAAGTAATAGGTGATGTACATAAATATTTCGTAAAACAATAATTGCAACAGACTTTGCCATTTGAAATTGCCTACGACAGCGCCCCCTACAAATTTTCAAATAAGCTGCCCCAGTGCTACATTTGACCTAGATGCATGAAATTTGCTAGGGATGTATGTCATGTGGACTTAAAAAAAAGCCTCTTGGGACCATGCTCCAAACCCAACCGGAAGTCAGCCATTTTGATATCTGTGTGCATTTTCATCAACTTTTCACAAGTGTAATTTATGGCGCTACACTTTGACGAACTCCTCCTAGGGATTTAATCGGATCCACTTAAATTTTGGTCAGTACAATCTAAAGACGTTAATGATTAAAAGTTATCAAAGGTCTGTTATTTCGCGGAACGCCGTTACCGTGGCGACACATTGTTCGCCATGAAAACGAATGTGTTTTTCAAGGTCTAATAATGCTTGAAACACAACCACACTTGGCACACGCATTAAAAGTCCAAAATGTAGTTGCCTGATATGATTTTAATGCGTCAAGTTGCAAGACGACTCGACAGCGCCCCCTACAAATCTTCAAATAAGCTGCCCAAGCGCTACGTTTGACCTAGATGCATGAAATTTGTTGTGCGCATGTATCTCATGTGGACTTAAAAAAAGCCTCTTGGGACCATGCTCCAAACCCAACTGGAAGTCAGCCATTTTGATTTCTGTATTTTTAGGCATCTAACTATTGGACACGGTGTCCGATTGTCGCAGGCATTTCGCCGCCTGTTGAGCCCGCGTCCCGCACCCCGACGCGCACGCAGCGCGAGGGCCCGATCATCGCGACACATCATCGCGAGGGCCCGATCATCGCTGCTTGCAGCTTTAATTATTATCATTATTATTATTCTGCCAAATGAATTGCTTTTACTACTACTACTACTACATAATACTACCATTAATACTACTACTACTACTAATAATAAAATAATAATACTGCTAATACTGCTAATTTTACTACTACTGCTACTACTACCATTACTACTACTACTACTACTACTACTACTAACTAATAATACTACTAATACTAATACTACTTTTACTTCGACTACTTTTACAATTAATACCACTACTACAACTTCTACTACCACTATTACTACCATTATTACTACTACTACTACTACTACTACTACTATTAATACTACTATTAATACTACTACTATTAATACTACTTCAACTACTATTATTACTACTATTAATACTACTAATTATAATAATAATAATAATAATACTGTTAATACTACTACTACTACTAACTAATAATAATAATACTGTTAATACTACTACTATTAATACTACTACTATTAATACTACTACTGCTACTTTTACTACTACTGCTACTTTTACTACTACTAATATTAATACTACCATTAATACTACTACTACTATTAATACTACTACTACTAATACTACTACTACTAATACTACTACTACTAATACTACTACTACTATTAATGCTACTCCTACTGCTACTAATACTACTATTACTTCTACTAATACTACTTCTACTATTATTACTACTACTACTAATACTACTACTACAACTTCTTTTCTATTAATACTACTACTACTGTTACTAATACTACTACTACAACTTCTTCTACCACTACTACTACTACTACTGTTAATACTACTACTATTACTAATACTACTGCTACTTTTACTACTACTACAACTTCTTCTTCTACTACTTCAATTAATACTACCATTAATACTACTATTATTAATACTACTATTAATACTACTATTAATACTACTACTACTACTACTACTAATAATACTACTACTTAATACTACTACTACTATTAATACTACTACTACTACTATTACTACTATCTTTTAATACTACTACTATTAATACTACTACTACTACTATTAATACTACTATTAATACTACTACTATTACTACTTATATACTACTACTACTATTAATACTGCCATTAATACTACTACTATCTTAATAACTACTACTACTACTATTAATACTACTACAACTATTAATACTACTACTACTATTAATACTACTACTATTAATACTACTATTAATACTACTATTAATACTACTACTACTATAAATACTACTATTAATACTACTACTACTATTAATACTACTATTAATACTACCACTACTACTACTACTAATAATAATACTAATACTGTTAATACTACTATTAATACTACTACTATTAATACTACAACTTCTACTACTATTAATACTACTACTATTACTACTACTACTACTACGATACTACTGCTACTTTTACTACTAATACCACTACAACTTCTTCTACTAATACTACTACTACTACTACTACTAATTTTACTACTAATACTACTATTACTACTACTACTACTATTAATACTACCATTAATACTACTACTAATAATAATAATACTACTACTTTTACTACTACTGCTACTACTACCATTAATACTACTGCTACTACTACTACCATTAATACTACTACTACTACTACTACTACTAATAATAATACTACTAATACTACTGCTACTTTTATTAATAATACTACTACTACTACTACTAATAATAATAATAATACTGTTAATACTACTACTATTAATACTACTATTACTACTAATACTGCTACTTTTACTATTAATACTTCTCCTACTACTACTATTAATACTACCATTAATACTACTACTACTATTAATACTACTACTACTAATTATAATAATAATAATACTGTTAATACTACTATTAATACTACTATTAATACTACTACTAATAATAATAATAATACTAATACTGTTAATACTACTATTAATACTACTACTATTAATACTACAACTTCTACTACTATTAATACTACTACTATTACTACTACTACTACGATTAATACTACTATTACTACTAATACTTCTACTACCATTACTACTACAACTACTATTAATACTACTATTAATACTAGTACTACTAATAATAATAATACTACTATTGTTAATACTACTATTAATACTAATAATGATAATAATAATACTGTTAATACCACTATTAATACTACTACTAATAATACTACTGCTACTGTTACTACTACTACAACTTCTTCTACTACTACTACTGCTACTACTGTTACTACTACTACGACTACTACTAATAATAATAATAATACTACTCCTGTTAATACTACTACTATTAATACTACTATTACTACTACTCCTACTGCTACTTTTACTACTATTAATACTACTATTAATATTAATACTACCATTAATACTACTACTACTACTACTACTAAAACTATTAATACTACGATTAATACTACTACTAATAATACTACTCCTACTGCTACTAATACTACTACAACTTCTTCTACTAATACTACTACTACTAATTTTACTACTAATACTACTACTACTATTAATACTACCATTAATACTACTACTACTGATGATGATAATAATAATACTGCTACTTTTACTAATAATACTACTACTACTTCTACTACTATTATTAATACTACCATTAATACTACTACTACTACTATTATTACTACCATTAATACTACTACTATTAATACCACTATTAATACTACTTCAACTACTATTAATACTACTTCAACTACTGTTAATACTACTAATTATAATAATAATAATACTGTTAATACTACTAC
>NW_026551946.1:0-1494 GCF_027596085.1 Anoplopoma fimbria | reverse complement strand
TGAGGATATTTTACCAAAGTGAGGATATTTTTCAAAAGTGACGATATTTTACTAACATGAGATATATTTCAAAGGTGATTATATATTTAAAAAGCGAGGATATTTTCTTTCTGAAAAAATTAAATCCAAAATGACGAGAATATTAAAAACTTACAACTAACTGTGTGAGTTCTGCCTGCCCTTGGGGTGAAAAAAATCTAGTATAGTATGTCGTTGATTATTGATTGTTGGTTATTGGTTATTGGTTATTGATTATTGTTATTGGTTATTGAAGACATGGACACAGGTCAGATAATGGTGATCCTCTTCATGTTGAGATGATCTGGAGGCCTCAGCTGGAGTGGATGAGAGGACGGCATCGACCCACCGGCAGGATCCGCTACAGAGTTTCTGAACTCTGAAAGCGTTGGAGCTCATTTTCTAATCGCTTCATTTTTTTAAGCTGGCATTAGCATCATAGCTTGGCTAATGTTAGCATTTAGCAGCCAGTAGCCAGTCTGAGGAAGTGTAGGGGCAGGTTTTTCGCAAGGCATCCTGGGTAGTCTCTCCCGCACATGAGCAGAACGGATCGGGTCCTGACAGGAAGAGCGCGTGATTAAACCACAGACGCCATATGAGAGGTGGACGTTGTCATGGTGACGTCACCCGTTGGTTTGACGACTGATGAAGCCTGGAGTTTGCCGAGTTTGCCGTCGCCATCTATTTATCAACCAGTGGACAGGAAGTGACCATATATGGAGTGAGGAGGAGGACGTGAGAGACGCCGTGACACGCCTCTGGTGTGGACCTGTCAATCAGTGTGTAGCCCCGCCCCTAAAGCATCCCCTGCTTTATGGTCTGTTTGACTCTAAATGGAGCATCATTTACTAAATGAACATCATGCTGTATTGAAGAAGACTTGATTTGAGACCATAAACTCATGTTTACAATGTTTACTGAGGGAATAAATCAAGAGAGAAGTAGAGTCATTTTCATAGACTTCTGTTGATGTCTGTTATCACACATGTCTGTCTGTTATCATACATGCCTGTTATCATACATGTCTGTTATCACACATGTCTGTTATCACATGCCTGTTATCATACATGTCTGTTATCATACATGTCTGTTATCACATCGCCTGTTATCACACATGTCTGTCTGTTATCACACATGTCTGTCTGTTATCATACATGTCTGTTATCACACGTCAGTTATCACACATTACATTACATTACATTACAGTCATTTAGCAGACGCTTTTATCCAAAGCGACTTACAATCAGTAGTATATTACATGTCATTCACCCATTCACACACTGATGACAGGCTACCATGCAAGGTGCCACCATCAGACTCTAACTAACATTCATTCACATCCAGTCCACACCGATGGCAAGCCTTCGGGAGCAACTTGGGGTTAAGTGTCTTGCCCAAGGACACATCGACTGCCGAAGCCGGGTATCGAACCACCGACCCTCTGATTGGAGAACTACCTTGCTCTCCACTACGCCA
>NW_026551945.1:0-6185 GCF_027596085.1 Anoplopoma fimbria | reverse complement strand
TGGTGCGGGAACACATGCAGGAGGCCCAGGTTGCCCAAGCGCGGTCTACAACAGAGGGGCCCAACAAGCGAGACTTCCAGCCCGGTGGCGCCAACTCGGACTGTGAGGAATCTGGGTGTGACCCTCGACGACCAACTGTCGTTCTCAGCAAACATTGCATCGGTCACACGCTCCTGCAGATTCCTCCTCTACAACATCAGGAGGATTCGCCCCTTCCTCACTGAGGAGACGGCGCAGGTGCTCATCCAGGCTCTGGTCATCTCCCGCCTGGACTACTGCAACTCACTACTTGCTGGAGCCCCGGCGTCGGCCATCAGACCTCTGGAGCTTGTCCAGAAAGCTGCAGCACGTCTGGTGTTCAATCGCCCCAAGTTCTCTCACACAACTTCCCTTCTCCGTTCTCTACACTGGCTCCCTGTAAGAGCTCGCATCCAGTTTAAGACTCTGGTGCTAGCCTACAGGGCAGTGAAAGGAACAGCTCCTTCCTATCTCCAGGCCTTGGTCAAGCCCTACACCCCTGCCCGACCACTTCGCTCTGCTGCCTCGGGGCGACTGGTTGCCCCGTCGCTCAGAGGTCCCTGCGGCCGATCCACCCGGTCACAGCTTTTTTCTGTCCTGGCCCCTCAATGGTGGAATGAACTCCCACTGACGTCAGGACAGCAGAGTCGCTGCCCATCTTCAGGCGCAGGCTGAAAAACTCACCCTTCAGGAAGTACTACCCGAGCCTCGTAGCACTTATGGCATTCGTATTAGTTGTTGCACTTACCAGTTTGTAGACCAGTTCACAAATTTATTGAATCTTATTCGCTTACTGCACTTATCCTATTCAGTAGTTTGTAGCACTTACTATATTCTGATTAGTCTGTTGCAATTATTGTTTTCCAGCCCGGTATATCAGCACGCTCGACCTGACAAAGGGTTATTGGCAGGTACCCTTAGCTCCCGAGGCGCGGGAGAAAACCGCTTTTGCCACTCCTGACGGGCTGTTCCACTACAGGAAGCTACCCTTCGGATTGCACGGGGCCCCGCCCACCTTCCAGAGGTTGATGGACCGGGTACTCCGTCCCCATCGGGGTACGCGGCCGCCTATATTGACGATATAGTCATCCATGGGAGTGAGTGGGACACTCATGTGAAGCAGGTGAACGCAGTGTTGCAGGCCTTACGGGAGGCGGGGCTAACGGCTAACCCAAAGAAGTGCCAGCTCGGTCTGCAGGAGGCGGAATACCTGGGCTACACCATTGGGAGGGGATGTGTGAAACCCCAGATGAAGAAGGTGGAGGCGATACAGGACTGGCCACGGCCCCTGACCAAGAAACAGGTACGCACGTTTGTGGGGCTTACCAGCTACTACCGGAGGTTTATTCCCCACTTTGCATCCGTAGCCAGCCCCCTGACAGATCTGACCAGGGACCGGCTGCCCGCCCAAGTCACATGGACCGAGGAGACGGAGAAAGCCTTTCAGGACCTAAAGACCGCACTGTGTTCAGGACCCGTGCTGGTAACCCCGGACTTCACCAAGCCAATGGTGGTGCAGACGGATGCGTCGGAAACAGGGGTGGGGGCAGTGTTGACACAACTACATGAAGGTGAGGAACACCCGATTATTTATATCAGCCGGAAGTTGTTGCCGAGGGAACAAAAATACTCCACGGTGGAGAAGGAATGTCTTGCCATCAAGTGGGCCCTGGAAACCCTGAAGTACTACCTGTTGGGGCGCCACTTCACCCTGGTCACAGATCATGCACCACTGGTTTGGATGTCAAGGAATAAGGACAGTAACGCCAGGGTCACCCGCTGGTTCCTATCATTACAACCTTTTGCCTTCTCGGTTGTTCACAGGTCCGGGGCAGCCCATGGGAATGCGGATGCCCTATCCAGGAGGGATGCTCTGGGGAGCTGGACCGCCCCTCCTCCCGGTCGGAGCTGAGGGGGAGGGTGTGTGGCAGACGCCAGGGAGGGGTGGTGATTGAGGGGAGGTATGTGGCAGCATGCTGGCTCCACCCCCAAGCTTTACAGGGACTGCCTCCCTTAACGATGCAAGCCTGAGGTGCATTAGGCAGGAGTGCTTGGGGATAAAAGGGAGCATGCAACCACATGGAGGGAAACCTACTATGGAGTGCCTCTGCGTGAGCCTCTGCGAACTGTGTGTGGCCAACGAGTGCAGGAAACCTGAACATTGGAAGATTATTTGTGTACCGACCGCTTTGTGTGAGAACCCTCCCGGTGACGACCCCTGGACTACGGACTACGGACTACGGACTCTGGATTACCCTTTTCCCCACCCTGGTGACATTTATTTCGTCTATCTTGAATAAAGCACCTTATTGAACTGCTCTCGGTGTGTGTGTATCATTTGACTTGGTGGCGTGGAAACCCCACACCCACTGGCATACCTAAAGCCACAAGACAGGGACACATTAAAACCCACAATGAAGCAAAAGAAAAAATCCCAAAATAAACAAACACAAATAAGACAAAAAACAAAAGCCCCAACACAACCTCTTAATAACTCCCTTTATTTGTCCTCCTGTATCAATCTACCAGTCAAACCTGGTCTCTCAAGCCACAAAACAAAAACCTTCACATACACAGCTCTGATGTTGACGGTGAGCTCTTCACTGTCCACGTAGAAGAAGGAACTCCTAGGTGTCAGTTTGACCTCAAAACTGGGCAGCACTGCAATATGGAAAACATTTGATTGTTTTGCTAATCAGGTTAAAAAAATAGTGAATGTTTATATAGGTTTTAAATTGAAGTGCAGGTAATGAAGCACCCACCGTATTCTTTGACCTCGAACTCTGCAGAATAGCTCTGCTGTGGGTTGCTTTGGAACTTTGTCACCACCTTCCACAGTCCAGGACTCACACACACACACACACACACACACACACACACACACAACATTAAAATAATCATTTAGAGACTGAAAGTAACACAGGGACAGACTTTGTTTGCGTTATGATAAGTATATATATTTATACCCTACACAAAAGAGCTGCTGCACATAACTTGACATTTATACTACTGTCCTGACGTTTACAAGAAAAGGTTTTTAGTTTTCAGGTTGGCTTTGCATTATATAGAAAGGGTGCAGTACTTGTATTTTATGCCTTTTTAGGCTGATCAATTTTACTTTATAGGGATTAAATGTATTTCTGACCATTGACAATTTATATTTAGCCTTTAAAAGATAAACTGAGCTACAGTTTAAAAGAATAGTTTAACATTTTGTTGGAGAGTTAAATAAGATTATAAACACTCTTGGGTCTATCAGTGGAAACAACCTTCAAATCTTAATAACCCCATGCTTCTTGCTTTATTACATTCTGTGTAATGAGAAATTTAAAGGCGGCTTTTATATACATGATTTCCCGAGTAACACTAGATTTTCTATTTAAAAGCAAAGATGGCAGTTGCTGCTACTCTGTTAGCTAAGTTAGTTTACCTTTTAGCAGGTCTAGTTTATCTGAGCTGTTTGCCTTGCCTGGGTAAAAACACCACTTAACAACATAATGTATGAAAATACAATGTGAAAAATGTTATTTTCATAACTTACTAACCTGACAATTTCAGCAAGTTGGAAATCTCCAGAGTGCATCCCTGCTTCCAAAGATACTGGATCAAGTGGTAAAATGATGTTTTCAGGGGTCTAAAAACAAACAATTTTCAAACAGTAAATCCATGCCATATTTTATGTACGTCTTTGGTATTCAATCCACCATCCTGGTAAACATATATTTTGACTATAGACTGTATGATATTGACACTTTGACACTATTTCTAATATGCGTTTGTCTCCCACTGAAGGAAAAGGCTTTCTTTAATGCGCAACTCCACCACTAGTGGAAGATGTGCATTTATTTCAGTTACAGCTGTTCAAATTATATCACATTCAGTTATTTTCTTTAGATAAATCACAATACCACAATCTCGATGGAAATAGAAGCATCAGTTTGGATGTCAGCATTCCTCTCTACTGGCTCCATACGAGGCGTCACTGCAAACATCCTGTAATGAACTGACATAGAGAGAGAAAGAGGTTAATTCTGCTGCTGAGGGTTGAAGGAGGTTAATCTATTTTGGGTCATGTGACTGTTTAACATATTGTTTGAAAAGAAAGGTTCATTAACTTCACTGTAATTTACAGTTGAATCATTAAATCTGGGAGAAAAAAAGCTACTTGAAGACATTGTTACAGAAGTAGGTGTGTTTTTGCTCTTTTGTAGATTTGAACTCACCTTTGCTGTTGGGGGTGTAGAGGGTCTTATCAGTCTGTATGAAGATGTACCCGGACTGAAAGGACACTAAGACCACTTTCTCCAGCAGTCGGTCAGGAAACTCAGCTTGCAGGTACACATACTGCTTCATGCTGGCATCCTTACTGAAGTCTCCAGCAGGGATCTGAAACCAGTATGAAGAGACACAAGTAGGGCACCAGTAGCATTGTGGGGTTGCCTAAATCACGTACATTTCAGGATTCATTTATAGATTATTTGTGGCCATGTTAGAAAATGAAGCCAAGTAACAGTGACAGATTATTACATATACAGTGACAGTATTTCATTTACCGTTATTTTCCCAAGCTGCTGAAATTGATTTTCATTGTTAAGTGTCACAGATATGGTTGCCAGCTTTTTGGTTTTGGTTGGATGGTTCATCACGTTGATGTTCACATTGATGTCTGCTCCAGAGCAGTCTTGACACTCAACAAAGATATTTTCTGCTGTTCCTACACGCAGCAAGTTGGGGGCAGACAACACCTTCCTGCAGAGCAGCGGAGAGAGGGGAAGATATCGATTATATCATAATAATATTATGTCGTCATTGTGTTGTAAATCCACATTCTGTTAAGGATGTACAGACATGCATGCACGCTCACAGGACCGAACGCATGACCTCACACATGCTTACGTCTGGTGGAGATAATAAAGGAAGGTTGACACCGTTTAAACACAATTAGAGGTTTGACTATTTGTCCAGAGGTTTTGAGATTGGATCTGTCGGAGAAGTGGTTCCCAACCTTTCATGTGTACGACCCCCAGCTTGTAACCCCTCAACACAGGTTTTAACTGAGAGCAGTGAGATTTTTCTGTCTTTTATGAGGGGAATCTTTTCATTATTTCACAAGAAGAAAAGGAAAGAAGTCAGAAAAAACAAACATGGTTTTGTGTAACAGAAATGTTTTTCATCTCCTTACTCCTCAGGTTTATCTTGGTTCCAAAGCCTCAGGATGAGAAGCACTTCTTTAGAGGCTGTGAGTTAAAGTTTCAATTCACCCAAATCAACAAGATAAACAAATCTATTTGCCCAGATGAGGATCATGACTGCATGGACTTCACCCACAATTAGTGATCTATTGATTACTTTGATGAAGATCCAGCAGTGGACCAACAGAACATTTCATCATGGCTTTAGACTTTTGCTCTGTCTGGCATAAGGAATTGTTCTGCAAACTCTGAGCCAACTTCAGGGCCAACAGACTTGCCCTTATTTGAAAGTCCACATTACCTTGTGACACAAACAGCAAACTGGACTGCAGCTCCTCATTAAGTAAGACACAAGTCAATCTAATATTTGTACATACACTTTTAAAAATTGAATTTAAATGCAGATATCATTGTTGCTCCCATTTTATTTCAAACAGTAATAATGTGAATATCAGGAATATGAACAAACGAACAAACTTTATCAAGGCCACAGAGGCCACCAGCCACAGCAGAGTCCTACTCATCCTCCTGACTGATTCTGATCTGCAGTCAATAGAGACGGTCGCTGTGCAGCACCCTCCTTTTATCCTCCCTCCACCCTCCTCCATCACCTCCTCTTCACCTCACCAAGTTTTTCTGTACACATGTATGGACACAAACACACATTATCATTAACGTTATTTCCCAGCAGCAGTTGAGAAACTGTTGAGTTTGGATAAACATTATTTCTGCTCTGAAGAAAAGATAAACAGTAGAAAATCAATGAGGGTTTACATGTTTGACTAACAAGAGGAATAAACAGTTGACTGCAACATTAAAGCAAAACAGCTTCACATGTTTTCTAATGTGACACCTTTGGTTGCTACTTTTCTTTTCTAATTCTTGACATTTTGAGTTTTCTAATTCTTGTTCTGGACCTGATAAACCAGCATTCTTACACAAAAACAACCATATTGAACATGCACACAGACAAAT
>NW_026551944.1:0-516 GCF_027596085.1 Anoplopoma fimbria | reverse complement strand
GCAGAATAAACACCAGAATCATTTCAGTTAACAGGGAATACTTAGTCCCTCTGCTCCTCATCTATCATGCAAAATGTGCTGACCGTTGGGTTCTAATGTTCAGGGGTCTTCTGCACAGAGAACCCTCTAGTCCTCCAACCCTCCATTCATACCTCCCTTCATCCTCAGGGAAATAACCAACGAAAGAAACAAAATCTGGTTGAGCTTGGCAAGTGTCCAGCCCCATCCAAACACTCCTGAATAAATGAGTGGGCCCGTAAACACCATTTTGACTCCACCAGCGCTGCCTGAGCAGGACATACTGTTTGTGGTCTCCACATCACAATCTGCATCTAACATCACGTCTCTCTCCAGTGAGAGCGGCTATTACTTCTGCGTCGTGACACTTTGCTTTGTTTGAAGAGTAATGTTCTCCCCGAGGATCACTCCATTGTGACTCCACAGAACTCGTCTCTAATGACTCACTGGGAGCAGGTGAGTGGAGGTAAACAGCCATGAAATGGTGGCAACAGGCTG
>NW_026551943.1:0-1472 GCF_027596085.1 Anoplopoma fimbria | reverse complement strand
GCATGGGGTAGGCGTCAAATTTAGATATCTCATTTAGCTTCCTAAAGTCGTTGCAGAAGCGTATGGTGCCATCGGGTTTCGGCACCAGCACTATGGGGCTGCACCACCACTGTTTGACACCTCAATGACTCCCGCTTCCAACATAGTCTTTACCTCGGTCCTGACGGCCTCTCTCCTGGCCTCCGGTATGCGGTAGGGTCTCAATTTCACCTTTTTCCGGGCTCAGTGATGATGTGTGCTGTACCAGATTGGTGTGGCCCGTTCACTGGAGAACACATCCTGGTTCTGGTCGACCAACTCCATGAGCTCCTGCCTCTGTGCTGGGCTCAGCTGTTCCCCTAGGGCACCTTGGCAGGCCCGGTTTCACTGGTAGCCTTTGGAGGAATAGAGCAGAGTACATCCCGGGCATTCCATTTCTTTTAACAGGTTTACATAGTAAATTTGAGTCGTCCTCCTTCGTCCCGGCTGTCGGACTCTATAATTCACCTCCCCTACCTTTTCAAGTACTTCGTATGGGAGGGACCGCAAGAATTTGTCCATGACCACCTTCTCTGTGGCCGTAAGCGTCAGTGGGGCAGCCGTCAGCCAGCCTTTGGCCAACCTAATTAGATCGTGCATTTGTGAGCGCGGCGACGCCGTTGCATCATAAGTCCAATCATGAAACCTCTGTGACCTACTTATCAACGTGTATCCATACCGGCGTAGTATTTCCTTCTTCAGCCCTTCGTAGTCAGACGCCTGATCGTCCGTCAGGTCTTGATACGCCTTCTGTGCTGTGCCTGACAGGAACGGTGCGAGTAGGCTGGCCCATTGTGCTGGATCCCACTTCTCCCGAACCGCCGTCCTCTCGAAGGTATTGAGGTATGCCTCTATATCATCAGTCTCTGTCTGCTTTAAAAGAAACCTGCTGGGGGCAGGACGGGAAGCTGTCGCGCCTGCAGCCACGCCGCCATGTCCGGCTGCTAGCGCTCCCACCAGCTCCGGGTCGTAGCCTGATGCGCTCATGCTCACTTCCACTAGCTGTTTCATCAACGCTTCCATTGTTGTCCCTGTGTTGGTCTATCTATTTGACTTGGTTTTGGCTACATGCCCGCATTCTCCACCACGTGTAGCGGGCCAGTGGGTGTGGGGTTTCCACGCCACCAAGTCAAATGATACACACACACCGAGAGCAGTTCAATAAGGTGCTTTATTCAAGATAGACGAAATAAATGTCACCAGGGTGGGGAAAAGGGTAATCCAGAGTCCGTAGTCCGTAGTCCGTAGTCCAGGGGTCGTCACCGGGAGGGTTCTCACACAAAGCGGCCGGTACACAAATAATCTTCCAATGTTCAGGTTTCCTGCACTCGTTGGCCACACACAGTTCGCAGAGGCTCACGCAGATGCACTCCATAGTCGCTCCCTCCATGTGGTTGCATGCTCCCTTTTATCCCCAAGCACTCCTGCCTAATGCACCTCAGGCTTGCATCGTT
>NW_026551942.1:0-4298 GCF_027596085.1 Anoplopoma fimbria | reverse complement strand
GTCTTCATTTTATTGTGCAAGTTTGCAGTATTTAGGTTCATTTCATTTCTATAAGTGCAGTATATCTTACATTAGCCTTTCAGTAAACAATAAATTGTTCATTCAAAAATGTTCTTTAAAATGTTACAGAACAGACTCATGGACACACACAGTGTATTATACCTCATATCACATGATGAATCTAGTGTGTCCTATTTGTATAATTATGGTAATTAGATGGGGATTGATTAAGTCCAAAGGTTCTGCACAGAAGCAGAGAGAATTAGGACACACACCTCACACTGATGTCATCTAACTTGGAGTGGTATGGTATGAAACTTAATAAACATCAAATATTTTTTTATTTTGACTTCATGACTTTGTTTCTTAAGAAAATTGATGTTGTGGTTACACATAGATAAAGTAAATATTCAAGTACTTAACAATTGTCCTAAGGGTAATTGGTTAATATTTCAATATTTCAGGAATCTGTGCAGAAGCATGGAACAAGAAGCGACTGACAACAGGAATTACACTGTTAATGACATACATCTCTGCTGGGCGAATCAGATACAACAACTAACTTATTCACAAGCAACCCTTCCATAATATGTGTTTTATTATATGTTTTCCTCTGCGCATTGTCTGTTGTCACAATATGTGGAAACCTTTCTTGTAATAATATCCGTCTGTTATTTCTGTAACTTCATGTTGGTATCATGAGGGTTTGTTTTGTAAAGTACGAGGAAGCTTTGATGTTACACTGAGCATAGCTTCTATTTTGCACTTATGCTGTATTTCTATCGACAGATACTACGCAGTATGTCAGCCTCTCACTTATAAAAGTAAAGTAAATGATCATGTCATTGGGATCATGATCCTAGTGAGCTGGGGAGTTGCTGCTCTGATTGGCATCGGCATCATAATTGCAGGTTTTAATCAAGGAAAATGTGAAGAAAGTTGCTTAATTGATGGTCTCATATCAACCACCCTTGCGTGTATTTTTTCCTTTTATATCCCAGTCATTATAATGCTTAGTTTCTACCGGAAAATTTTCCTTGTTGCAAAGAGACAGAGACATGCAATCAGCATTCAGAACACTACCTGTCAGAGCACAAAGTCTGGAGCAACTGTGAGTAAGATGGAGAGAAAAGCCACCAAAACTCTGGCTATTGTTTTGGGAGTTTTTCTCTTATGTTGGGCTCCGTACTTTCTTTGTATCGTCTTTCAGCCTTTAACGTTCGATGTTACACCTATTGCTGTGATTGAAACCCTGAACTGGCTTGCACTGTCAAATTCAATGCTCAATCCATTTATTTATGCTTTCTTTTACAGCTGGTTCAGATCAGCTTTCAGAATGATCATTTCTGGAAAAATATTTCGAGGGATTTTGCAAACTCAAAACTTTGAGTTTTGACCTGTCATTTTGAATGTTTAAATACCTTTTTCCTAATGGTAAAGGTTGACAAATATATATCTTACCACTATAATATAACCTTCATTGAAGAAAACAGTTCGATATATACAAAGGTATTTTATACTTAAAAATAATAATTCAATTCTAGAGGAGTAAAATAATTAAATAATAACTCCATAGCATATGCAGATAACATATCGTATTGGAATCTAAAAAAGTTATTTCCTGTAAAAGAAAGTTTTGTAAAGCAGTTAATAAAAGCAATGTATTTCACCAGCCTAAATGACTTAGGCAGATCATTTAATTCCATGGCTCTATGTCTTTTCATATATCATATTTTAACTAAACATATGTTATGATAGGAAGTCCCTGCCTCAAAGTAACCACTAACATATGGTCTGACAGGGAATCATGCAAAAAATGTCATTATATGTGTAGAATAGTTTTGCTAAAACCAACATGCTTGACTTTGTACAGGCCAACAGAAAACGCTTCCATACAGGTGCCAGTCCATTGTTCCGACGGCCCATAACTGTTCAGAACTCGTCCGCAAGCCTTTTTACCCTAAATCTAACCATTAAAACCAACGAATGCAACGAGTAATAAGAGGCCAAATGGTATGCCTTTGCCAGTTGTTATCCTGCCTAATAATTAGCCATCTCCTTCTTTTTGTTTTACGGAGAGTTTTAATTTCCGAGTAATGGACGATTATTTTCGAGATAACGAGCCCTGGGACAAATGGGATTTTGGTCCAATGCAACAGACTGGACTAATGTGGTTTCATACTAACGGGCCGTCAGAACAATGTGCAGTCCCCTCTTACATTTTATTTGTGTTATACATTTTCCTTGGCTCATTACCTGTTGTCACGATATGCAGAAACCTTCCTGTGATAATCATTATTATTTACTTCAAACAGCTCCACTCTCCTACAAAGTACCTTATTCTCTATGAGGCTGACCTGCTTGTGGCATTTTGATATAGTGATAAGCACTTCTTCCATTCTGAACTTGTGCTGTATTTTCATTGACAGATATAATGCAGTGTAACATCCTCTAATGATTTGCACTGAATGCTCATGTCATTAAACAAACAATAAAGATCAACGTCTTGGGTCTACTCTGTCTTTTTTATTAAAGTATACATGGTGTAACTGAACTGCCACTGTTTGGTAATATATAAGGTCACCTAAACAGTACACTCGGTTATGTCAAATTGAGAGGTTTTTACTGTAAATATGAAGGTTATATTAACATGAAAGATGATATAAAACCATAACTCATTGAAAACAAGCAGCAATTATCTGCATGTTAGGATAAACAACTATGTGTATGTAGGACAGTACTGTTTTACAGTTCATAATCGTATTGATACATTTTCATATCATGTTTTTGATATATTTCATACATTTGTTTCTATTTTATAGACCTAGTTGAAAACCAAATTTTTTTATTCTTAACATCATATTCTTTGTATTAGACAATGTATATTCATATCACTTGAAAAATAGAGATTATACAAACTCATGGCATTTGTTATATTCACATTGAATTTTCCTTTTGGTGGAGCATTAGTACAAAAACACAAGAGACTATGATATTGACTTTGAATAAGAATAGCTCCAATGGGCAAGTGTACAACCAAATAGCATGTATTTCTATTACCATACAAGCATAATGTGCAATGCTTCCTATTAGGTTTCATGATTGAATTATAATTTTCACATACAGGCATTCATTTTCCAGATTTGTATTTCACATATTATGAACTTATTGTTAGGGTCACCTGGAGGTTGAACAAGGTAAACATTAAAGTAAATAAAAGTTATAAATCAGTCAGTATACCATTATTGTTTAAATTGAAATGTCCTAGTTGAAGAACGCTGCCCATACTGGGTAAATGTTAACCTCCCTTCCTTCCTCCTGGCTCCCGGTTGGGGTTGAGAGTTGACTTACTCATGTCGACTGTTGGATACAAGTTTAAACAAATTCAAACTAACATGAAGCTTGTTCAAATTCATTTGATAGCAATCCATACAGCGTAATGCATGAGTCTGAGATGCATTGAGCAGTGACTGTCACATGGGAATCTCTTTTAAACCATTAATAATATAGAAATGGTGATTGGTGCAGATTTACTTAACATGGTCTTAACATTTTGACATGAAAATGATCACTGATGTTAGAAATTTTCAAATCATACATACAAGCGCTTTAAAGGCAAATATACATGTTTTTCATGATAGCACAAAGACTAGTGCAAGCAACCTGCTAGTATTTTCTGACCTTAAGGTGGTCTTTCCCCCTCCCTTTAGTACTTCCATGCACAGCACAAAGCTCATGGAGCAAAGGTGGCAGAAGAGGCATGATAGTGTGAGTCAAGGTGTCTGTACAATATTTGGGTGAGAAACATTTTGTTTCTCACAGAGATCCCAGGGGACACAGATAACCAGTCTCAGACTTGGAGGTACTGACTCTCATCCAAACGCTTCACCCTCGACTGCAAACCCTCCTAGCACATGCTGAAGGTCACGGCATGGTGGAGCCAACAGAACCACATCATCTGCAAAGAGCAGAAACCAAATTCTGAGGTCCCCAAATTGGGGACACCCACTAGAAAACATGTTTGACTTTGTACAGATTATAATGGACACAGCTCTCACTTTGGTTATACAAGGTACTGGATTGCTTGTAGCAACAACACCACTATCCCATATTCTCACAGTGCCCCCTACAGGACTCCGGGGGACATGGTTTAAGCCTTCTCCAAGTCCATTAAACCTGCATCAGATAGGCAAAATTCCATAACCCCTCCAAAAGGTAAAGAGCTGGTCCTCTGTTGGAATTAACTACATATACTTACCTGACCGGATATCTGATATTGTACATACACAGTTATATGT
>NW_026551941.1:0-5705 GCF_027596085.1 Anoplopoma fimbria | reverse complement strand
ATGTGCAGGTCTGCTCCATGTTTTGCAGTGCTCCTGGAGCTCCTCCTTCAGCCCCTCCTTCGCTTCGTTACCTGGCACCTGCTGTTGCCTATAAAGCCTGGGAGGCTTTATACGCTCCCTCTCTAGCCAGGGCCAGCAGCACGGTTCCCATTCACCAGTCTGTGTAACCTTTAGTGACAATAAACCCGGTTTTCTTATATCTAATCCTTGTTTGTCGACTTCATGTTACTCCCCTCGAGCCGGGTCGTAACATATTGGGGGCTCGTCCGGGATCAATCTGGATCAGTTTTGCAGAGTTAATTATTTCTAATTTTCCCCTAGACAGAGTAACTTGGTATGTTTTGGTGGTGTTTGGCAGTGTGGCTATGAGCAGCTTCTTTTCATGGTGAGTATGGTGAGTATTGAATCTGAGTGCTATGATTTTAAGTTGTGAGTGATCCCCCCTGGTTAGTTAGGGAGTGTACCAGCTGGGCGGAGCAATCTGTCTTTCCATCGGTACACTATTTGTTATTTTGCCTTCTTTATTTTCGAGGTAATCCTGGGTGGAGACGTGTTCTCTGGTGGGGGCGAGCATTTCAGGGCCTTGGCCACATGGCTGAGGTTAACTGAGCTTTGTTTTAAAGAAGCCTCGAGCCCGGCACGCCTCAGAAGACCATTAGGGTTAGTTTAAAGTTAGGCAGATACCAGGGGGCTTGCTTAGATGATCATTTGCACTCGGAGGCTTGCTCACTGTGCTCAGCAGTGATTGGTGTATTTTGTTATCTATGCTTGGTGATTGAAGTTGTCTAGTATGGCGGCTATAGATGACTTTATTAGTGCACCCTCGGAGGAGTTGTTTGATCAGCTCACTAAAGAACAGCTCCTTAGTCTTGCCAGTCATTATGACATTGAGATTGCCAGTGGTGATAAACGTCTTAAAGAGAGTTTAAGAGAAGCACTTAAGGCAGGCCTAGCAGAAGGAGGCATCCTGAGGGCGTCGGCTCTACCAGCATACCAGCATCAACTTGTTCTTCCTCAAATGTCAGATGCTGTGCTGGAGTTCAGGTTGAAGGAGTTGGCGTTCCGAGAATTAGAACTAGAGGATAAAGAAAAAGAGCGTATCCTTAAGGAAAGGCAAATGCACCTAGAGGAAAGACAAATGCACCTAGAGCATGAGCGTTTCTTGAAAGAGCTTGAATTTAAGCATGCTGCTTTGAGCTCATCCAGTTCTGCCTCGGCTCAGTTTAGCGTAGCGAGAAACATCAGACTAGTACCTCCATTCGCTGAGAAAAATGTTGAGCGGTATTTCGCTCATTTTGAACGAGTGGCTACTGTTTCAGACTGGCCAATACATGCCTGGACCTCGCTTTTGCAAAGCGTTCTGGTGGGAAAAGCACAAGACGCTTACGCTTCTTTAAACATTGAGGATGTCAAGGACTATGAAAAAGTTAAAGGCGCCATTCTAAGAACTTATGAGCTCGTTCCTGAGGCGTACCGCCAGCGTTTTAGAGGCCTCAGTAAGCTGGATGAACAAACTTATGTTGAGTTTGCAAGAGAAAAGGAGATCAGTTTTAGTTCTTGGTGCAAGTCACAGAAGGCGGAAACTAAGGAGGATCTTAGACAATTAGTTCTGCTGGAGGACTTTAAAAATTGTCTGCCTGTTGCTGTGTGTACTTATCTCAATCAACAAGAAGTGTCCACTCTTGTTGAGGCTGCTGTTCTAGCAGACAAGTTTGTGTTGACGCTCAAGGTAAACTTTGATAGCGACCAGGGTGAGCGAAGGGGAAGGACTGGTTTTAACAGATCTCGGTTTCCAACCACTTCCTCCACCTGCTCAAAGCCTCCTCCTACCGTTTCTACAGCTTTCATTAGAAGATCGGCTAATGTGAGTACTCCGTTGGAGAGGACTTGTTTTTATTGCAAGAACAGTGGTCACTTCATTGCTGATTGCCCTGTCTTGAGTAAAAAACAAGAGTCTTATAAGCCTGTTGCCTTATTAAAAACTGTGAGCAATTGTGCTGTCGACCAAACCATGGACCAACCCGCTCAAAAGAGTGAGCTGCCTGGTTCTTCGTCTTTCCTTATGGATGGTTGTGTCTCTCTTGTCACTGATCCTTCAACCAAGCAACCGATTAAGATCTGGAGAGATAGTGGAGCTTTTCAGTCCTTGATTCTCCAGGACCTCCTACCGTTTTCTGAGCAGTCTAAGTTGGGTTCCAGTGTCCTCGTCCAAGGGTTTGGGGGGGGGTATCTGTCTCTGCCGATGCATAACCTTACCCTTGAAACGGGACTTGTTTCTGGGGAAGTAGCTGTAGCGGTTTGTTCGAGCATTCCCATTAAAGGGGTGTCCTTCATCTTGGGAAATGACCTAGCCGGTGGTAGGATGCTTGCGGCTCCTGAGGTTGTCCCCTTTCCTGTTGTGTCGAAACGCCCAGATGATCTTGAGAAGCAATTCCCAGAAGCATTCCCTGTCTGTGTTACTACCCGTGCCATGTCAGAGAAGAAGAAGCCAGACAAAGAAGCTGATTCTGATATCGCACTGTTTGACACATTTTTGGCGAAGGGTGACGTGTTGGGATTTGGCAAAGTGTTTCCCTCGTGTGACGAGCTCAAGTGTGAGCAGGGGAGAGATGCAACCTTATCTTCACTTTTTGACAAGGTTGTGCCTGAGGATGAGATGACAGCTGTGTCTTGTTGCTATTTTGTGGACAATGGTGTGTTAATGAGGAAGTGGACTTCTCCGACACTGTCCTGTCATGATGATTGGAGTAGTGTGTTTCAAGTTGTAGTGCCGAGTGTCTATCGACAGGATGTCTTGCAGTTGGCTCATGATCATTGCCTGGCCGGTCATATGGGGATTAGGAGAACTTTAGACAGAGTGATGAGACATTTCTTTTGGCCTGGTGTGAAGTCTGATGTTGCTGAGCATTGTAGAACATGTCATGTGTGCCAAGTTATTGGTAAGCCCAACCAGAAGATTCCCCCAGCTCCTTTACATCCTATCCCTGCCATAGGAGAGCCCTTTGAGCGGATCCTGATTGATTGTGTTGGTCCCCTTCCTCGTACCAAGTCAGGTAACCAGTACCTATTGACGATCATGTGTACAGCTACCCGGTTTCCTGAAGCGATCCCTCTCCGTAGAATCACCGCTTCAGCCATTTCCAAGGCTCTCATCAAGTTCTTCACAGTGTTTGGCCTGCCAAGAATTATCCAGTCCGACCAGGGTTCGAATTTTATGTCCCGTGTGTTCTCCCAGGTTCTCCAGCAGTTGTCTATCGAGCACCAGACTTCATCTGCTTATCATCCCGAGAGTCAAGGAGCCCTTGAGCGGTTTCATCAGACCCTAAAGACCATGCTACGAGCCTACTGTAAGGAGTTTGAGAGAGATTGGGATGAGGGAACCCCTTTGCTCCTCTTTGCGGCTAGAGAGGTCACTCAAGAGTCCCTTGGCTTTAGTCCAGCTGAACTGGTGTTCGGTCATACTGTGAGGGGCCCTTTGAAACTTTTGAAAGAAAGATGGTTGGCAAACCAGTCCCCCTCGACAAATTTGTTAGACTTTGTTTGTCATTTTAGGTCAAAACTGAACAAGGCGTGTGAGCTGGCGAGGCAGAACTTGGGGGAAGCCCAAGAACGGATGAAGGGGTGGTACGACCGAAGTGCAAAGCATCGAGCATTCTCCCCTGGCGAAAAGGTGTTGGTGCTGCTGCCAATTCTGGGGTCTGCTTTGCAGGCTCGATTTAGCGGTCCATATGTGGTTGAGCGTCGGGTGGGTGAGTTGGATTACTTGATAAAGACTCCAGAGCGAAAGCGTAAAACGCGTCTCTGTCATGTTAACCTTTTGAAAAAGTACTGTGAAAGGAGCCAGGCTGGGCTCTCAGGGGTGAAGGCAGTTGCTGGGGTGAAGACAGCTGCTGTGCTGAGCACTTCGATTCCTGTGGGTGAAAAGGACATTGATGGTGTTGTTGAACGTGGGGTCTCTTGTGCTAGGCTCCCAAACTCAGAAATTGTCGCAAATTTGGAGGTCCATCTGTCTTATCTCGATTCACCACATCGGTCCGACGTTACTGAGGCTATTTGTAAATATCCTGCCCTGTTCTCTGATGTGCCTACTTGTACCAATGTTCTCCAGCATGACATTGATGTCGGGGATGCTGCACCTATTAGGCAACACCCTTATAGGGTAAATCCTGAGAAACGCCAGCTGATGAGTAAAGAAGTGGATTACATGTTGCAGCATGGCATTGCAGAACCTAGTGCTAGCCCGTGGAGCTCCCCGTGTTTGCTGGTTGATAAGTCAGATCGCACACCTCGATTTTGTACTGATCTTCGCAAGGTAAACTCTGTCACAAAGCCGGATTGCTATCCTCTTCCCCGTCTAGATGATTGCATTGACAGAGTTGGGTCTGCAGCTTTTGTCACGAAGTTAGACCTCCTGAAAGGCTACTGGCAGGTCCCTCTTACTCAGAGGGCTCGTGAAATCTCTGCCTTTGTGACTCCAGATGATTTTTGTCAGTATAGAGTTATGGCTTTTGGAATGCGGAATGCACCTGCCACATTCCAGCGTCTCGTTAACCTGGTGTTGAAAGGGGTTGCAGGTTGTGAAGCATACCTTGACGACATAGTTATTTATAGCTCCACCTGGTCTCGGCACATAGCTCAAGTGGAGGAGGTATTTGGTAGGCTGGCTGCTGCCAATTTGACGGTGAACCTTGCCAAGTGTGAGTTTGGTCAGGCCACTGTGGCGTATCTAGGGAAGGTTGTTGGGCGGGGGGTAGTCTGTCCTATCGGCGCTAAAGTAGAGGCCATCTGCTGCTTCGGCGTTCCTACTTCTCGGGGTGAGCTGAAGCGGTTTCTTGGCATGGCAGGCTACTACCGAAGTTTTTGTAAGAATTTTGCTACTGCGGCTGCCCCCTTGACTAGCTTACTTAGCCCAAAGGTCCACTTTGTTTGGACAGAGATGTGTCAGTTGGCATTTGAGAACCTGAAGGCCATGTTGGTCAGTGCCCCAGTCCTGGCTGCCCCTGACTTTAACAAGCCATTTAAACTGGCTGTCGATGCTAGTGATGCTGGGGTAGGTGCCGCCCTACTTCAAGACGACTCATCAGGGGTTGAACATCCCGTTTGTTATTTTTCGAGAAAATTTGACATTCATCAGAAGCATTATTCTACCATCGAGAAAGAGGCCTTGGCCCTTATTTCTGCTCTGGACCACTTCGATGTGTATGTCTCTTCCAGTCAGGTCCTGGTGGTCTACACGGACCATAACCCACTTGTGTTCCTCAGCAGAATGAGGAACTCCAACCACCGGCTGATGCGATGGAGTTTGTTCCTGCAGGGCTTCAACCTGGAAATAAAGCACATTCGTGGAAAGGACAATGTGCTCGCTGATGCCCTTTCAAGATCATGAGTGTCAGAAGCATCGGTGGTATAGGTTTTCATTTGTTTTGTTGTTGATTTGGTTTGTGTAACTTGGCGGTTGCCTAGAGCAACCGTTTTAAGGGGGGGGGTGTTATGTGCAGGTCTGCTCCATGTTTTGCAGTGCTCCTGGAGCTCCTCCTTCAGCCCCTCCTTCGCTTCGTTACCTGGCACCTGCTGTTGCCTATAAAGCCTGGGAGGCTTTATACGCTCGCTCTCTAGCCAGGGCCAGCAGCACGGTTCCCATTCACCAGTCTGTGTAACCTTTAGTGACAATAAACCCGGTTTTCTTATATCTAATCCTTGTTTGT
>NW_026551940.1:0-2210 GCF_027596085.1 Anoplopoma fimbria | reverse complement strand
ATATTGTGCTTCAAATGTTTAATTCATTTTCTCATATTTGACTCAATCAGCTGTTCAGACCTACCAGGTGCTTCTTGAATCAGTGCACATCATAACTGTGCAAGATGTGGTGAAAAAGCATTTGTAGAAAAGCTTTGCTCACTTTGATTCTGTGTGTTGATGTTTGAGTTTGTTCTTTAAATAACTACTAAAAATGAAGCTCAAAGGTTTATTTCCTAGTGGTTATGAGCTTTCAGCAAACTTTAAATCATTAGTAAGTGGACCTTTGCGTTTAGATTCTCTCCTCCATACAGTGGGTACCGGAAAGTATTCAGACCCCTTTAAATTTTTCCCAAAGCTCTTTGTTTCATTGCAGCCATTTGCTAAAATCGAAAAAGTTCATTTTTTTCGCATTATGTACACTCAGCAACCCATCCTTTCAGAAAAAAACAGAAATGTAGAAATTTTTGCAAATTTATTAAAAAAGAAAAAACTGAAATATCACATGGTCATAAAGTATTCAGACCCTTTGTTGTGACACTCATATTTAACTCACATGGTTCCTGAAGGTCAAGAACAAACATCCAGGAGCAGTACTGATGTAAAAGTTATCTGCTGAAAAAAACAGACAGGAAATGGTCAACTGTACATTTGGACCACTTCTGTTTTTATATTATATTTGAATTCATGCCTTCATTTGATATTTGACGTAGAAAGTGACAGAAAACAGACATAAAAAAGTAAAGAGTGTGGACTTGAACCTGAGACTCCACTGTTACATGCTGTGTCTTAGACTGTTGGTCCACCACAACATTTAGACCTTCTAACCTCAGTTCAAACAGAACGAACTCAAGCTAAGCTGCTCAAAGACACAGTGACACAGTAAAGGACACAATCAGCTCTCTTTAATGGAGGACTTTTATTCTGAAGGAGCTACAGGAAGTGTTGACTTTGTTATAAACAAACTACAGGCAGATCACTAAATGTTAAATAAGACAACCAGATAGGAGAAGCAGCTAATTAGTGTTTATGAAAGCAGGAGGTTGAAATAAAAGAACATTTTCATTACAGACTGAACGCTGAATTCAAACAGAGAAGTAACAACACTTTAATTTATTCTCTGTGAACGTCTGAGCTTCTAGACACTTTTGTCCAAATCTGGATATTTAAACAACAATGAACAAATGATTTTAGTGATAAAGAAATGTCTCCACAGAGAGAAGAAGAGGAGTCATGTTTCTGAGGAGGAGCTGCTGTCCAGATCCAGAACAAGAGCTGGACTGCAGACAGCCAGTCAGACCAGCTCTGTACAAAGTAAGACTGTCCATTTCTCTGTGATGTCTTCAGGTCTGGAAACAGGACTTGTTGTTTTAATACAGGGACACTTGTTGGATGACAATGATGTAAACACACAAAGGTAAAAGGTATCATTTATTCATGCTAAACCTGCTGAATTAAACACATTTTAATAAAAGGTTTTAGTATTTTTACATTCTCAGGGACTTCAAGAATAAAGAGATCAAGTTAAATTAGCTATATTTAACATTCAGATTATATATTAATCAATAAATATCTCATCAACAGATATCATCTCTGTAAAGATATAGAGGAGTAAAGTCTACCTCTCTCTCTCTCTCTCTCTCTCTCTCTCTCTCTCTCTCTCTCTCTCTCTCTGTCTCTCTCTGTGTCTCTTTCTCTTTGTCTCTCTTTGTCTCTCTCTCTCTCTCTCTCTCTTTGTCTCTCTCTCTGTCTCTCTCTCTCTCTCTGTCTCTCTCTCTCTCTCTCTGTCTCTCTCTCTCTCTTGTCTCTCTCTCTCTGTCTCTCTTCTCTCTCTCTCTCTCTCTGTCTCTCTCTCTCTCTCTCTCTCTCTCTCTCTCTCTCTCTCTCTCTCTCTCTCTCTCTTTGTCTCTCTCTCTGTGTCTCTCTCTCTCTCTCTCTCTCTCTCTCTCTCTCTCTGTGTGCTATCAGAGCTTCTCCTCTCCACTGTTTACATAGCTGGCCGGCCGCGTAACTTTAGTGCACGTAAACGGACGATGGTGCATGTTAGTGCCTTTTTAGTGCATGTGACTGTTGTCAGTGTTTTTAGTGCATCTTAGCACTTGTTGGTGCATGTTAGTGCATGTTAGTGCACGTGAGCGTGCCCCTCTGGTTAGCTCACAGCCTGTCCTATACGATCGAGACACAATAGTGTCGAGGCCCCTTGAATTCCTTTTTGTTTTTTAATCAGGAAG
>NW_026551939.1:22500-32385 GCF_027596085.1 Anoplopoma fimbria | reverse complement strand
TTCGGGTCTGTGGGACCCGTTTTCAGTTTTTAGCTTAATCAAAGTGATACAAATAATTATTTTTTTGAACTAAGATTCATTGGCTTTGGCTCATTTTCTGTGAGGAACATGAATCAGAAAACATTTTCAATGACCCCCCTGTATACCCCCCATCACATTTATATTACACACAGGGTGTTCGGGTCCAGTGGACCCGGAGCTAGTTTAAGTGTGGAAATCAAAGGTCCTGTGCACCCTCATTTTCCCTTCCTCCTCTCTGTGTGTGTGTGTGTGTGTGTGTGTGTGTGTGTGTGTGTGTGTGTGTGTGTGTGTGTGTGTGTGTGTGTGTGTGTGTGTGTGTGTGTGTGTGAGAGAGGAGAGTAGAGCAGGTTCTCGTACCCTTGGTGCGAGAAGCCACAGTGGGCGCCCACTGTTCCCGCACAAGGTTGCAACATTGTGGCAAAATTTGAGAACCCAACACTATCTACACCCATATTCCCACACATTTCACCCTCTGACTTGCGGGAACCAAGTTTGGGGACCTGACACTATAAAAAGGCTCTGTCAGCGTGGTTCCATATCACGACTGATCAAGATGGCAAAGCGATTCTCTGTTCAGACTGCCTTGCAGATGTTTTTTGAAGAGACAGAGGGATTTGATAGTGATGCAGAGGAAATAGTGTCAGAAAGTGAGGACAACATTTCCGAAAATGCCGAGTCGGACACTGAGCTTGAAGAGGAGGATCAGAATCAGCCAGCTCCCAAACGTAGAAGAGCCTCAGGACTTTTGCAGAGGAGCCCAAAGCCCAGGACCATCCCATGTGGAATAGGGAAAAAGCTGCAGAAGAGGCGTTTTTCCTCGAGGAATTGGGGAGAGCCCAAAGCCCAGAGTGGAATAGGGAAAGCTGCAGAAGAGGCGTCTCTTTCAGGAATTGGGGAAAACGTTGGTGAGACCTCACATTGCAAGGAGACAAAATCTTCCAAGAACTCCAGTCTCTGCAGCCATTGTGAGGAGGATTCAGGAGGAACATGATGGTGCCACATCCTGCCAAATTACAGAACCACCATCTGCAGAGCCTGAGGTAAGTGCGTGATGAGGTTGTAGTATAATAATTCATGTTTCTGAGATGAGGAGTGTTAGTAAATATCCTTATCTTTTCATTATTCTAGATTGTGGCCGGCAGCACCAAAAAGAAACGCTGTGAAGCGTGTGGACCCATGATGGACAGAAAAACCCAATATACATGCAAGCAGTGCAAAAAATACATATGCAATGCACATACAGTGAGACTCTGCCCCTCATGTGTGGTATAGTCTGATATAAGTATAATTGCCATGTTCAAATGCCTTAATTTGTTGTTCAGACAGATGTTATTGAGTATGTTTATGTTTATGTTTCCCAGTTATGCCTGTTTATGATGCATTTCCTTATTTTGTTACATTTTAATAAAAAAATAAAGAAAAACGAGTGGCACCTCTTTTCATAAATGTGATTTAACAAAGGGAAAGGGAACAAATTTAACATATGTGTTGTTTATATTTCTTGCAATTTGGTTGAAGTAACCATCTGGTGAGTATTTAAAAAAAAAAGATTATATTAAAATGATTATGTTGAATTAAAAGGCAATGGGTCCACCAGACCCAGCAGCACCTCCTGTGTAACAGAAATACGAACACCCTATGAGGGTTAAAGCTTTGGGTAGTGACCCTCACCTATGGTCATGAGCTTTAGGTAGTGACCCTCACCTATGGTCATGAGCTTTGGATAGTGACCCTCACCTATGGTCATGAGCTTTAGGTAGTAACCCTCACCTATGGTCATGAGCTTTGGATAGTGACTCATGGTCATGAGCTTTGGGTAGTGACCCTCACCTATTGTCATGAGCTTTAGGTAGTAACCCTCACCTATGGTCATGAGCTTTAGGTAGTGACCGAAAGAATGAGATCGCGAATACAAGCGGCCGAAATGAGCTTCCTTCGTAGGGTGGCTGGGCTCAGCCTTAGAGATGCGGAGGAGATGGATGGATGGATGGATTTATATATGTATGTATGTATTTATATATATATATATATACATGTGTGTGTGTATTCTCACCGTCCATGTCCTCTGTGTACCACATGTCCCAGCCGCTCTGGTCCTGCAGCCCCCCCCCCGGTGCCCCCCCTCCCTGCGGACCAGTTCGCTGAGCTGCCGCATGCGTCGTACGAGCGGCGCGGTGGGGTAGCGGCTGCCGTGCCGCAGCAGCGCGGTGAGGTGCAGCGGGGAGCAGCGGGCTGCGGCCGGCGGTCTGAGCGCCGAGCCGTCCGCCCGCAGCGCGTCCCGCAGCAGCCGCGGGTGCGCGTCCTCGTAGCGGGTCTTGGTGCCGAAGTAAGCGGCGATGTGCGGGATGCGCGGGCCCGCGGAGGAGCAGCACATGCGGGTCAGCAGCAGCGCGAACACCGTGCGGGAGCAGGGCGACATGGCGGTGACGTCACGGTGTTGATGTTCCGGGATGACCTTTGACCTCCGCCGGGCAGCGACGCGCTTCCGGGGTTTTTCAAAATAGTTTCCATAAAACTACAACTAATAAAACCAGAGAGGTAGTTCCTCTAGTAAAGTATCGATCACTAGTAAAGTATCGATCACTAGTAAAGTATCTGATCACTAGTAAAGTATTGATCACTAGTAAAGTATCGATCACTAGTAAAGTATTGATCACTAGTAAAGTATCGATCACTAGTAAAGTATTGATCACTAGTAAAGTATCTGATCACTAGTAAAGTCATAGTAAAGATCACTAGTAAAGTATCTGATCACTAGTAAAGTATCTGATCACTAGTAAAGTATCTGATCACTAGTAAAGTATCTGATCACTAGTAAAGTATCGATCACTAGTAAAGTATCGATCACTAGTAAAGTATCGATCACTAGTAAAGTATCGATCACTAGTAAAGTATCGATCACTAGTAAAGTATCGATCACTAGTAAAGTATCGATCACTAGTAAAGTATTGATCACTAGTAAAGTATCGATCACTAGTAAAGTATCGATCACTAGTAAAGTATTGATCACTAGTAAAGTATCTGATCACTAGTAAAGTATCTGATCACTAGTAAAGTATCGATCACTAGTAAAGTATCTGATCACTAGTAAAGTATCTGATCACTAGTAAAGTATCTGATCACTAGTAAAGTATTGATCACTAGTAAAGTATTGATCACTAGTAAAGTATCTGATCACTAGTAAAGTATCTGATCACTAGTAAAGTATTGATCACTAGTAAAGTATCTGATCACTAGTAAAGTATCGATCACTAGTAAAGTATCGATCACTAGTGATCACACTAGTAAAGTATCACTGTAAAGTATCACTAGTAAAGTATCACTAGTAAAGTATCTGATCACTAGTAAAGTATCTGATCACTAGTAAAGTATTGATCACTAGTAAAGTATCTGATCACTAGTAAAGTATCGATCACTAGTAAAGTATCAGATCACTAGTAAAGTATCTGATCACTAGTAAAGTATCGATCACTCACTAGTAAAGTATCTGATCACTAGTAAAGTATCTGATCACTAGTAAAGTATTGATCACTAGTAAAGTATCGATCACTAGTAAAGTATTGATCACTAGTAAAGTATCGATCACTAGTAAAGTATTGATCACTAGTAAAGTATCGATCACTAGTAGATCACTAGTAAAGTATTGATCACTAGTAAAGTATCGATCACTAGTAAAGTATTGATCACTAGTAAAGTATTGATCACTAGTAAAGTATCGATCACTAGTAGATCACTAGTAAAGTATCTGATCACTAGTAAAGTATCTGATCACTAGTAGATCATCACTAGTAAAGTATCTGATCACTAGTAAAGTATCTGATCACTAGTAAAGATCATCTAGTAAAGTATCTGATCACTAGTAAAGTATTGATCACTAGTAAAGTATCTGATCACTAGTAAAGTATCTGATCACTAGTAAAGATCATCTAGTAAAGATCACTAGTAAAGTATAGATCACTAGTAAAGTATCTGATCACTAGTAAAGTATCGATCACTAGTAAAGTATCTGATCACTAGTAGATCACTAGTAAAGTATCGATCACTAGTAAAGTATCGATCACTAGTAAAGTATTGATCACTAGTGAAGTATTGATCACTAGTAAAGTATCTGATCACTAGTAAAGTATTGATCACTAGTAAAGTATCGATCACTAGTAAAGTATCGATCACTAGTAAAGTATCGATCACTAGTAAAGTATTGATCACTAGTAAAGTATCTGATCACTAGTAAAGTATTGATCACTAGTAAAGTATCTGATCACTAGTAAAGTATTGATCACTAGTAAAGTATCGATCACTAGTAAAGTATCGATCACTAGTAAAGTATTGATCACTAGTAAGTATCGATCACTAGTAAAGTATCTGATCACTAGTAAAGTATCGATCACTAGTAAAGTATCTGATCACTAGTAAAGTATCGATCACTAGTAAAGTATCTGATCACTAGTAAAGTATTGATCACTAGTAAAGTATCGATCACTAGTAAAGTATCTGATCACTAGTAAAGTATCTGATCACTAGTAAAGTATCGATCACTAGTAAAGTATCTGATCACTAGTAAAGTATCTGATCACTAGTAAAGTATCGATCACTAGTAGATCACTAGTAAAGTATCGATCACTAGTAAAGTATCGATCACTAGTAAAGTATCGATCACTAGTAAAGTAAAGTATCGATCACTAGTAAAGTATCTGATCACTAGTAAAGTATCGATCACTAGTAAAGTATCGATCACTAGTAAAGTATCGATCACTAGTAAAGTATCTGATCACTAGTAAAGTATCGATCACTAGTAAAGTATCGATCACTAGTAAAGTATCGATCACTAGTAAAGTATCAATCACTAGTAAAGTATCTGATCACTAGTAAAGTATAAATCACTAGTAAAGTATCAATCACTAGTAAAGTATCGATCACTAGTAAAGTATCGATCACTAGTAAAGTATTGATCACTAGTAAAGTATTGATCACTAGTAGATCACTAGTAAAGTATCGATCACTAGTAAAGTATTGATCACTAGTAAAGTATCTGATCACTAGTAAAGTATTGATCACTAGTAAAGTATCGATCACTAGTAAAGTATCGATCACTAGTAAAGTATCTCACTAGTAAAGTATCGATCACTAGTAAAGTATCGATCACTAGTAAAGTATTGATCACTAGTAAAGTATTGATCACTAGTAAAGTATCACTAGTAAAGTATCAATCACTAGTAAAGTATCGATCACTAGTAAAGATCACTAGTAAAGTATCGATCACTAGTAAAGTATCGATCACTAGTAGATCACTAGTAAAGTATCGATCACTAGTAAAGTATCGATCACTAGTAAAGTATTGATCACTAGTAAAGTATCAATCACTAGTAAAGTATTGATCACTAGTAAAGATCACTAGTAAAGTATTGATCACTAGTAAAGTATCGATCACTAGTAAAGTATCGATCTACTAAAGTATCGATCACTAGTAAAGTATCGTATATCTGATCACTAGTAGATCACTAGTAAAGTATCGATCACTAGTAAAGTATCGATCACTATCACTAGTAAAGTATCACTAGTAGATCACTAGTAAAGTATCTGATCACTAGTCACTAGTAAAGTATCTGATCACTAGTAAAGTATCGATCACTAGTAAAGTATCGATCACTAGTAGATCACTAGTAAAGTATCAATCACTAGTAAAGTATCGATCACTAGTAGATCACTAGTAAAGTATCAATCACTAGTAAAGTATCGATCACTAGTAGATCACTAGTAAAGTATCGATCACTAGTAAAGTATCGATCACTAGTAAAGTATCGATCACTAGTAGATCACTAGTAAAGTATTGATCACTAGTAAAGTATCGATCACTAGTAAAGTATCGATCACTAGTAGATCACTAGTAAAGTATCGATCACTAGTAAAGTATCTATCACTAGTAGATCACTAGTAAAGTATCAATCACTAGTAAAGTATCGATCACTAGTAGATCACTAGTAAAGGATCGATCACTAGTAAAGTATCGATCACTAGTAAAGTATCGATCACTAGTAGATCACTAGTAAAGTATTGATCACTAGTAAAGTATCTGATCACTAGTAAAGTATCTGATCACTAGTAAAGTATCGATCACTAGTAAAGTATCTGATCACTAGTAAAGTATCGATCACTAGTAAAGTATTGATCACTAGTAGATCACTAGTAAAGTATCTGATCACTAGTAAAGTATCGATCACTAGTAAAGTATCGATCACTAGTAAAGTATTGATCACTAGTAGATCACTACATTACATTACATTACATTACAGTCATTTAGCAGACGCTTTTATCCAAAGCGACTTACAGGAAGTGTATTCAACATAGGTATTCAAGAGAACTACTAGTCACCAGAAGTCATAAGTGCATCTCCTTTCTTAAACAAGCATCTTAAAGCATAAGCCAGAGCAAAAGTATAGTGCAGAGGCAAATTACTACGAAAACAATAATTGCAACAGACTAATCCGAATATAGTAAGTGCTACAAACTACTACGAATAGGATAAGTGCAGTAAACAAATACAAATTCAATAAGTGCAGCGAACTGATACAAATACAGTAAGTGCAACAACTAATACGAGTGCAATAAGTGCTACGAGGAAGGCTCAGGGTAGTACTTCTTGAAGAGGTGAGTTTTCAGCCTGCGCCTAAAGATGGGCAGCGACTCTGCTGTCCTGACGTCGGTGGGGAGTTCATTCCACCACTGAGGGGCCAGGACAGAAAAAAGCTGTGACCGGGTGGATCGGCCGGAGGGACCTCTGAGCGACGGGGCAACCAGTCGCCCGAGGCAGCAGAGCGAAGTGGTCGGGCAGGGGTGTAGGGCTTGACCAAGGCCTGGAGATAGGAAGGAGCTGTTCCTTTCACTGCCCTGTAGGCTAGCACCAGAGTCTTAAACTGGATGCGAGCTCTTACAGGGAGCCAGTGTAGAGAACGGAGGGGAAGTTGTGTGGGAGAACTTGGGGCGATTGAACACCAGACGAGCTGTAGCTTTCTGGACGAGCTCCAGAGGTCTGATGGCCGACGCCGGGCTCCGGCAAGTAGTGAGTTGCAGTAGTCCAGGCGGGAGATGACCAGAGCCTGTAGAGCACCTGCACCGTCTCCTCAGTGAGGAAGGGGAGAATCCTCCTGATGTTGTAGAGGAGGAATCTGCAGGAGCGTGTGACCGATGCAATGTTTGCTGAGAACGACAGTTGGTCGTCCAGGGTCACACCCAGATTCCTCACCGTCCGAGTTGGCGTCACCACGGCATCATCAATGGTGATGGACAGGTCTCAGCGGGGCAACCCTTCCCCGGGAGGAACAGTCTCATCAATGGTTTTGTCCAGGTTGAGCTTCAGGGTGGTGTGTGTGTCGCCATCCACCTCGAGATGTCAGCCAAGCACGCAGCAATGCGTGCCTCCACTTGGGTGTCACCGGGAGGAAATGACAAGACCAGCTGGGTGTCATCGGCATAACAATGGTAAGAGAACTAGTAAAGTATCGATCACTAGTAGATCACTAGTAAAGTATTGATCACTTATCGATCACTAATAAAGTATCTGATCACTTATAGATCACTAATAAAGTATCTGATCACTAATAAAGTATCTTATCACTTATAAAGTATCTGATCACTAGTAAAGTATCGATCACTAATAAAGTATCTGATCACTAATAAAGTATCGATCACTAATAAAGTATCTGATCACTTATAGATCACTAATAAAGTATCTGATCACTAATAAAGTATCTGATCACTAATAAAGTATTTGATCACTTATAGATCACTAATAAAGTATCTGATCACTTATAGATCACTAATAAAGTATCTGATCACTTATAGATCACTAATAAAGTATTTGATCACTTATAGATCACTAATAACGTTATCTGATCACCAATAAAGTGTCTGATCACTAATAAAAGTATCTGATTCATTACCTCACAAAACGGAAACACGCATTCTGTTAAATAGGTAGCTTCCGTTTTAAATCATACAAAATAAAAGCCGATACAAATAAAGAACAGTTTCAGAATAAAAGGGTCGCTTCTTAAAAATACATTTTATAATTCAACGTTGAATAAAAAAACTACAAGTGCATAACAAAAACTACAAAAAAGTTAGTAGTAGACACCCAATAACAGCAGGCTAATGCTAATTATACGTCTATATATATATATATATATATATATATATATATATATATATATATATATATATATATTATTATTATTATTATATTCCTTTATTGATCCCCATGGGGGGAATACGGGTGTTGCAGCAGCTCAACTACATAGAACAGATGATAAATAAAACATATTATACAATAAATGTTATTAATATACATTATTGTTTTGACGAGTACTAGTACTACTCCTGTGGCTACCCTACTACTACACAGAGGGTGTGAGGGTCTAAGGACAGAGGATGTGAGGGTCTAAGGACAGAGGATGTGAGGGTGTAAGGACAGAGGATGTGAGGGTCTAAGGACAGAGGATGTGAGGGATGTGAAAGTGTAAGGACAGAGGAGGTGAGGGTCTAAGGACAGAGGATGTGAGGGTGTAAGGACAGAGGATGTGAGGGTCTAAGGACAGAGGATGTGAGGGTCTAAGGACAGAGGGTGTGAGGGTGTAAGGACAGAGGATGTCATATGTTGTACAGATTTTAAAGCCCTCTGAGGCAAATTTGTATTTTGTGATTTTGGGCTCTACAAAATAAAAGGAATTGAAAAGACTCTGGGGAAGAAGCAAAGTTAATAATGTGCATTAATGGAAGATGAAGATGAAGATGGAGATGAAGATGGAGATGAGATGGAGATGAAGATGAAGATGAAGATGGAGATGGAAATGAAGATGAAGATGAAGATGGAGATGAAGATGGAGATGAAGATGAAGATGGAGATGGAAATGAAGATGAAGATGGAGATGAAGATGAAGATGAAGATGGAGATGGAGATGAAGATGGAGATGGAGATGAAGATGAAGATGGAGATGGAGATGAAGATGGAGATGAAGAGGAGGAGAGAGGAGCTCAGTGTATCAGAGGAAGTCCTCCAGCAGTCCTGACCTCCTCACCTGGTTGTTTATCTCAAATAGAACTCTTCATGTTGAGTTCTCACTTTGTTTCAGCAGCTTCATGAACTTTATTTTGAAAAAAAAAAAAGTTTTAAGCTTAAAGCCTTTTATTTTACTGGCAAGAACGTGAGGCCAAATGTTTAGCCCTGTTTGGCCCTGGTCTTGGTCCTGTTTTTTCCTGGTCTTGGTCCTGTTTTGTCCTGGTCCTGACCCTGTTGGGTCCTGGTCTAGGTCTTGTTTTGTCCTGGTCTTGGTCTTGTTTTGTCCTGGTCTTGACCCTGTTTGGCCCTGGTCCTGACCCTGTTGGGTCCTGGTCCTGCTGTGTCACTGAACGCCTCTGAGGACATAAATAAACACTCTGGGATGTGGACTCCTGTCCATTAAACTTGACTGTCTGGGTGCGCTTCTTTTCTGACACCCGACACCTGAAGTGAGCCTATTCCCAGCTGAACCCTCCCTTGGGGGGATGCAGTGAATGAAGCACTCCCTGTCTCAGTCGCACATGTTGTTGATGCTATAAAGGAGGGAGCACTTGGTTCTCGGACATCAGAGGATTTAGGGGTTGAGAAGCATCTGGGAGCGCTTGGTTAATATCTCATCACCTCCAGAGTTAATGATTGAAGGTCAGCTGGTGACTTATTGACCCAAGAAGCTTCTTAACCGGGGTCTCAGAGAGAAGGGGACGTTTGTTCTCTACTCTTTGTTCACTGCTACTCAGCTCCACCCGGCCGGTCTCCTCTCTTCGGAGGAGGAGGAGTGAGTCCTGAGTCCAACTGGACACCTGGAGGACTCA
>NW_026551939.1:12500-17500 GCF_027596085.1 Anoplopoma fimbria | reverse complement strand
AATATAATACTATAATAATATAATTAACATAACAATAAACCAAACTTTAAGAATTAAATAAACTATAATAATATAATAAACTATAATAATATAACATCTCTCAGCCCCTCCCCGACTTTAACAAGTTACACTTAAAGTTATGTTACGGAATAATAAATGTACTTATATGAATAATAAATAATAAATGTACTTATATGAATAATAAATAATAAATGTACTATAAGAATAATAAATAATAAATGTACTTATATGAATAATAAATAATACATTTTCGTAGTAATTTGCCTCTGCACTATACTTTTGCTCTGGTTTATGCTTTAAGATGCTTGTTTAAGAAAGGAGATGCACTGATGACTTCTGGTGACTAGTAGTTCTCTTGAATACCTATGTTGAATACACTTCCTGTAAGTCGCTTTGGATAAAAGCGTCTGCTACATGACTGTAATGTAATGTAAATGTACTATATGAATAATAAATAATAAATGTACTTATATGAATAATAAATGATAAATGTACTTATATGAATAATAAATGTACTATATGAATAATAAATAATAAATGTACTTATATGAATAATAAATGTACTTATATGAATAATAAATGTACTATAAGAATAATAAATAATAAATGTGCTTATATGAATAATAAATAATAAATGTACTATATGAATAATAAATAATAAATCCACTATAAGAATAATAAATAATAAATGTACTATATGAATAATAAATAATAAATGTACTATATGAATAATAAATAATAAATGCACTTATATGAATAATAAATAATAAATGTACTTATATGAATAATAAATGTACTATAAGAATAATAAATAATAAATGTACTTATATGAATAATAAATGTACTTATATGAATAATAAATGTACTATAAGAATAATAAATAATAAATGTACTTATATGAATAATAAATAATAAATGTACTATATGAATAATAAATGTACTATAAGAATAATAAATAATAAATGTACTATATGAATAATAAATAATAAATGTACTATATGAATAATAAATAATAAATGTACTTATATGAATAATAAATAATAAATGTACTTATATGAATAATAAATAATAAATGTACTATATGAATAATAAATAATAAATGTACTATAAGAATAATAGATAATAAATGTACTATATGAATAATAAATAATAAATTTACTATAAGAGTAATAAATAATAAATGTACCTCTTGTTCTTCTTCTCTTCCTGCAGGTTGGCTGGTCGACGTCACAGGAAGCTACACGGCGACCTTCTTCCTCAGTGGTGTCTCGCTGCTCTCCAGCGCTGTCGTCCTCTCCGCCATCGCCGGGATCCGCCGCTGCCGCCGCCAAGTGCTAGCTCCTCCCCCTGTCAAGTGCTAGCTCCTCCCCCTGTCAAGTGCTAGCTCCTCCCCCTGTCAAGTGATAGCTCCTCCCCCTGTCAAGTGATAGCTCCTCCCCCTGTCAAGTGCTAGCTCCTCCCCCTGTCAAGTGCTAGCTCCTCCCCCTGTCAAGTGCTAGCTCCTCCCCTGTCAAGTGTTAGCCCCCCCTGTCAAGTGTTAGCCCCCGTCAAGTGCTAGCCCCTCCCCCCATGCCAAGTGCTAGCCCCTCCCCCTGCCAAGTGCTAGCCCCTCCCCCTGTCAAGTGCTAGCTCCTCCCCCTGTCAAGTGCTAGCTCCTCCCCCTGTCAAGTGCTAGCCCCTCCCCCTGTCAAGTGCTAGCTCCTCCCCCTGTCAAGTGCTAGCTCCTCCCCATGTCAAGTGCTAGCCCCTCCCCCTGCCAAGTGCTAGCTCCTCCCCATATCAAGTGCTAGCTCCTCCCCCTGTCAAGTGCTAGCTCCTCCCCTGTCAAGTGTTAGCCCCCGTCAAGTGTTAGCCCCCGTCAAGTGTTAGCCCCGTCAAGTGTTAGCCCCTCCCCTGCCAAGTGCTAGCCCCTCCCCCTGCCAAGTGCTAGCCCCTCCCCTGCCAAGTGCTAGCTCCTCCCCCCCTGTCCAAGTGCTAGCCCCTCCCCATGTCAAGTGCTAGCTCCTCCCCCTGCCAAGTGCTAGCCCCTCCCCATGTCAAGTGCTAGCTCCTCCCCCTGTCAAGTGCTAGCTCCTCCCCTGCCAAGTTCTAGCCCCTCCCCCTGCCAAGTGCTAGCTCCTCCCCTGCCAAGTGCTAGCTCCTCCCCCTGTCAAGTGCTAGCTCCTCCCCCTGTCAAGTGCTAGCCCCTCCCCTGTCAAGTGCTAGCTCCTCCCCCTGTCCGCCCGACCAATCGGACTGCTACGGCGGTCCGTGGAGCCGCAGAGGAAACGACCAATCAGATTCATCGAGAGCGGGGCAGCAAAGGAGGGCCGTGATTGGCTGGCGAGGTGGATTTATTAAGAGTCTGCTGAGGACCAGAACCAACACTGAGACAAACTAATGTTTTAATAGAGATCAACGTCCTGTCTGACTCGGTCACATGACTTCTTATACAGAGAAGGATAAGACGAAGATGCTGACGCTAATAGGCACGCTAACAGGAAACAGAAAACATGGAATAACCAAAATAAAAACACATATATGAACATGAAGATGTTTTCACCTGGAAGCTGAAACACTTTAAAGAGTGTTGTCGAGTGTGAATGGATGAACAGCAGCTGCACCAGACTCCAGAGAGGAAAGAGTGGATTTAGTGTGCAGCTTCATTCAGGGAAACAAAAACAGCAATAAGAGACTTTAATATTTGTTTGATGCCAACAGAAATGTGTCCTTATGGATGATTATCAAAGTCTGAAATAGAGCTGAAATGGTTAATCAATTCATTGATTGATAGAAATGAATGTTTGATTGATTTTATAGAAACGGGTAGACGTTCACGGCCCAAATATACTCATATGAATATTTACTGGACTTCACCTTCAACTCTGAGAAACTGTGACGGACATTTTACACTCGTTATATTTTTTATGGACCAAACGGTCGATAATGCAATAAAAATAAATGTTTTTTTAAATAAAAAGACAAGTTAATAAAACACTAGATATTATTAGTTCAATCGGTGCTTCGGTTCATTAATCCAAACTTTTCATCGTCTGACAACCAAAGAGCTCTAATCTATGGAAGATTTAAGATTTAATGTGCCAAACTAATCAAATAAAACCTGAATTCATTGTCTTTCATTGTTAAATTAAGATCAAAACCAAGAAGAGGTGAATATTATCTTTGACTCTGGTTGAATCAGAGGTAAAAGAGGAGACGTCAGGCTTTAGATCTGATCCACCATCACAGAACAAAGACCAGAAACAAACGCTTTCTATTTTAAAATGCTCTTATTGTAAACATGTTCCTCTATTAATCAGACGTAAGAAACCATCGTTTGGTCCGTCTGGGACATTAATAATAATAATACTGTTTCTATTGGACGGCTGTGGCGTAGTGGAGAGCAAGGTAGTTCTCCAATCAGAAGGTCGGTGGTTCGATACCCGGCTTCAGCAGTCGATGTGTCCTTGGGCAAGACACTTAACCCCAAGTTGCTCCTGAAGGCCATCGGTGTGGACTGATGATGAATGTTAGTTAGAGTCTGATGGTGGCACCTTGATGGTAGCCTGTCATCAGTGTGTGAATGGGTGAATGATATGTAATATACTACTAATTGTAATGTATTGTATTTCACTTTATATCTGTGATTTATTTCTAATCGAGGTGCTTTTTTAATCTTCCGTCCAGTTCAGGAAAATAAAGAATAAATTATGAAACATTTACATTCTCTCCGAAAAGTTTGATTCCCGTATCTTCTACCAGAGAGGAATGTTTGTTCAGTTCAGGTATTCATTCACATCAGAACCACGATGTGATGTAAGAACAAGATGAGATGTGAGAACCCGTCAGAGCCTCTGACCGGAACACGATACTCCTCCAATAAAACTGTGAGAACTGGAATAAATCAATGTTCACAGTTCAATAATCAAACTCAGTCAACTTCAGCTCAAACATCTGAATGAGAGCGTTTTTATGAAAGGAGAGAAGAAGAGCATCAGAATAACTGCTGGTTAAGAACATGTGTTCTCCGTCTGTCAATGTTTATCCTGACCTTTAAGTATGCTACTTAGCTTAGCATATCTTTAGCTAAGCACGTCTTTATTTTAGCAGATCTTGAGCTTACCTCATCTTTAGCTTAGCACATCTTTAGCTTAGCATTCTTTCATTTAGAATATTTTTAGCTTAGCAAATCTGTATCTAGGCATATCTTTAGTTTAGCACATCTTTAGCTTAGCACATCTAGCTATATTACAAAATATTTCATTAGATATATTTTCATTTTAACTGAAAAGCTCTTCACATCTGGAAAGAAGAATTCAGAGTTAGTCTAGTTTAAAACTACAAACATGTCTTTGAAACTCAAAACTGGATTATTGTGATGGTGCACTTTGTTTTTCTTAATTTCACTGTTTCTCTTAAAACTGTCACAAATGTGTCGTTTATGTCGATGAATTGAAGGAACTTTCTGTTTGTTTACTTTACTGTTTTTAAGAATTGTTCTCTATTTTTATAATTATAAACAAATGTAAAGTGAAATAATGTCACTGTGTTAAAGATCATTATCATCCAACATGAATAAAAAATGATAGAAAATGACCCCAGAATTCTATTTTCATAGAACCATTAATAACCTCTGTTCTTACTTAACAGGTGTGACATTTGATTAATAATAATAATAATAATAATAGCCATACATTTAATATGACCATGATGTTTCTTTTGGTGGCTGAGAGGACTCAAACAGTGAAGGGAGGACATACGAGGGCTTTTATTTCATTTGATTTATTTAGTGAAAAGAGTCGTCGTCCTCTTCTCTCTGCTCTTTGGCAGTAAAACAAAATAAAAAGAACTGTACAGATATTTAAAACCAAACTCTTCAGTTAGACAGATTTCACTATTTTAAAACCGCCTGCAGACCAGCGTAGTGTTGTCACATGATGATGTCACTTCCTGCATGTCTTGGAGCGCAGCTGTCTCTTAATGATCAGGTGATCACTCTC
>NW_026551939.1:0-7500 GCF_027596085.1 Anoplopoma fimbria | reverse complement strand
TCAAACTGTTTTTATCAGTTGTTGTTATTATCATTTTGATGAATCTCTCCATTTGTTAATATTGATTAATAAACCATTATGACCTCTGGGTGTGATTGTACAGGTGTCACTAATAAAGGTATGAAGCTGTACCTCCGTCTGCAGCTGGAAGATGCCGTTAACCAGAGCTTTGTTCTCCTTCACCAGTCTGGATGTTTCTCTCTGCTCCGCCTCCAGAGACCAGAACACAGACGCACAGTTTGGACACTCGTCCAGATCTATGGGGGGGGCAACAAAATATCTGAGTGGGAGCAACAGTTTGAGGAGCAACAGTTTGAGTGTCTCCTCACTTTATGGTGATGAGGTCCTCCTACCTTTCAGCTCCTCCACCTTCTGCTCCAGAACAACCTGCTCCTTCTTCAGTGCCTCCACCTCCTCCTCCCGTCTCCTCAGCTCCTCCTCCAGGCCTCTCTTCCTCTCCTCGCTCTCTCTAAGCTCCGCGATGGTTTCCTCCTTCTTGTCGTTTTCCTCCTGCAACCTCCAGATCTCCTCCTCCAGAACTGAGGAGAACAAAGAGTTTAACAATCAGAGTTAAGGTAATGAGGAGTAAACCCTCATCCCTTCATCTCCTCCTCTTCTCACCTCTCTTCTTCGCTGGTCCTCTCTCCTCTTCCTCCTCCAGAGCTTCACACTGACGTTTCCTGTTCTCCTCCTCTCCTCCGGTCCTCCTCAGACAGCTGCAGGTCTGCTGAAGCTCCACCAGAGCCCTCTAAAGACCAGGATGTGGGTCACAGCATTAGTCTCACTGGGTTAATAACTAAACCGTTGATCTCAGCCAGAAGCTGTTAAAACATCATTATTGTCAGTGTTTCATCTTTCCGAGGGTCCTTGAACACATCATGTGTGACAAATGCTTCAGAAAAAGCAACGAAAACGAATCAGAAAATTGTGATATTTCATCAGAAACATTTTAATCTACATGTCTCCTCAGTGAAACTATGAAGTCATGATTGATTCCTCTGAGACCAACAGTCATGTGAGTCAAATCTGTGAAACTTTGAACTTCAGAATATTGAACACAGAGCAGAGGAGAAATGTGTAATATATATATATATAGTAAATGTATAAACATGTAGAGCCTCAGTTTTTTATCCAACATTGGCTGCACTAATAGACACTTTGAAGCTTGTTGGATATATAGATTCTATTGTTTTCTACTTTTAGTAAAATAAGTTTATCAAAGAAATTCAACTTAGGTTTTATTATCTTTTATGTTATTCTGCAGTAAAGACATGTCTGAGTTCTCTCTACTTCTAGTCATGATGGTTCTGTTCCTTAGAGGAGCAGGACTTTTATTTTGAAGTTGTCAAATAACTTTTCCCTGAACATAATAACAATAATTATTATTACTTTTCTTATTATTTTTATAATATTGATTATTATTATCATTAAAGACATTATTATCTGTGACATTAACGTCTAAAGTAAGTGTGTTTACGTCCGCGGTGGCGTCCGCGGCTGTCTGCAGTAGTTTGATGACGTCGTCTTTCTGCTGATTGATCTCCATCAGCTCTGATAACTTGTGTTGCTGCTGCTTCAGACTCTGAAACCAAAAGAACTTTATTGATAAAAACCAATGTGAACAATGTGGTTTCAGACAGCAGACACCACAGAAGAAGACACTACCTCCTGGGCCTCCTGCATCTGGTCATGTGATCGCTGCTTCTCCAATCGCAGCGCCTCCAGCTCTGCAGGTCAGATCAGCACAGACAGAGGTCAAAGGTCAACGTTACACCAGGGACCACAACCAGGAGCTGAGACCGTGTGTGTGTACCTACAGTGTGTGTGTGTTTGTACCTGCAGTGTGTGTGTACCTACAGTGTGTGTGTGTTTGTACCTGCAGTGTGTGTGTGTGTGTGTACCTGTAGTGTGTGTGTGTGTGTGTGTGTGTTGTACCTGCAGTGTGTGTGTGTGTTGCAGTGTGTGTGTGTGTGTGTGTGTGTGTTTGTACCTGTAGTGTGTGTGTGTACCTGTAGTGTGTGTGTGTGTGTGTGTGTTTGTACCTGTAGTGTGTGTGTGTGTGTACCTGTAGTGTGTGTGTTTGTACCTGTAGTGTGTGTGTGTGTGTGTGTGTGTGTTTGTACCTGTAGTGTGTGTGTTTGTACCTGTAGTGTGTGTGTGTACCTGTGTGTGTTTGTACCTGTAGTGTGTGTGTGTGTGTGTTTGTACCTGTAGTGTGTGTGTGTGTGTACCTGTAGTGTGTGTGTGTGTGTTGTGTACCTGTAGTGTGTGTGTTTGTGTAGTGTGTGTGTGTGTGTGTGTGTACTGTGTGTGTGTGTGTACCTGTAGTGTGTGTGTGTGTACCTGTAGTGTGTGTGTGTGTGTGTGTGTGTGTGTTTTGTACCTGTAGTGTGTGTGTGTGTGTGTGTGTGTACGTGTACCTGCAGTGTGTGTGTGTGTGTGTGTGTGTGTGTGTGTGTGTGTGTGTGTGTGTGTGTGTTTGTACCTGTAGTGTGTGTGTGTGTGTGTGTGTGTGTGTGTGTGTGTGTTGTACCTGTAGTGTGTGTGTGTGTGTGTGTGTGTGTGTACCTGCAGTGTGTGTGTGTTGTGTGTGTGTTTGTACCTGTAGTGTGTGTGTGTGTGTGTGTACCTGTGTGTGTGTGTGTGTGTGTACCTGCAGTGTGTGTGTGTTCGGTCAGACAGCGGTGAACACTCTGAGCGTCCTCTCTGATCTTCTCCAGATCTTCAGTCACTGAGCTGAACATCTCCAACAGATCGGCCTGCTCCTCCTGACAGACAATCAACACTATTATTGATCACGGATAATCCTCATCAATACTGTTATTGATCACTGATAATCATCAGTAATGAGACAGACGGGTGTTATTGATCACCTTGTGCTCGGTGCTGACAGTAGACAGGTCGACCGTCTTACTGACGAGGTTCTTCAGGATCTCCACTCTCTTCTCAGCTCGCTCCTCCAGGATCTCCCTCTCCTTCTCCAGACGCTCACTGACACACACACATTCAAACATGATGTCACGTGTGTCACAGTACAATCACGTGACGCTCTGTGGTTCAGTCACATGATCATGTTACCTGTAGTCTTTCTCCATCTTGTTGTAGAGCTCCATGAACTCAGTGCTGACTTCCTCTCTGATCTGAGCCTCCAGGACCAAACGCAGCGCCGCCTCTCTGTCTGACTACACACACACACACGCACACACACACACACACACACACGCACACACACACACACACACACACACACACACACACACACACACACACACACACACACACACACACACACACACACACACTCATGAATATTTTGAGATTACAACATCTTCAGAAAACAGATGTTATTGATATTAGATCGTTACCTTCTCTTCTACCTCCATGGTCCGGTCACCTTCCTCCTCCTCCTCTTCTTCTTCCTCCTCCTCACCTCCTGCCTCCAGCACTGTTCCTTCCATCGCACTCTCCTCCTCCTCCCTCCTCTTCATCCTCCTCCTCCTCCTCCTCTCGCCGTCCTCATCCTCCAGCACGTCCTCCAGGGTCGTCTCCCAGGCGACCAGGGAGCTCTTCCTGCCTCGCCCCGACACGTTTCTGCGGCGGTCGGCATCCTCGATGATCAGTGACAGCTCCATGGCCGAATTGCGGGGGACGTCGTCTGGGACCACCGGCCTCGAGTTCACCACCACCAACTGGAGAGAGAGAGAGACAGAGAGGGAGAGAGAGAGAGAGAGAGAGACCGACACAGAGAGGGTCAGCCCTTCATCAAGGAGGAGGCAGAAATGAACAAGCTGCAAAGTATATATACGTTTTGGAGCCTGGCTATGACAGTCCCTGTGTGTGTGTGTGTGTGTGTGTGTGTGTGTGTGTGTGTGTGTGTGTGTGTGTGTGTGTGTGTGTTCTGACCTTCTGGGCGAGGGCGGAGAACTTGAGGACGTTGAGCGTCTCGTCAAAGCAGGACGAGTTCTTGTTGATGTTGACCACCATGGAGACCCGGCCGCCACCACAGAAGAAGAACTGCAGGAAGTGTGTGAGCTTGGACTCCCTGAAGGGGACGTGGTTCTGGACCCTGTAGAGAAACACATGAGAGCCATCATCCCGGTGTCTCAGCGTTGGGTTCTGTTCAGACGGGTGGAGCGGCTCCGTCCTCCTACTTGGTGTGCTGGTTGAGCCTCATGGCGTTGATGCACTTCCCGAGCGTCAGCAGAGAGCTGTTGATGTTTCCCGCCTCCTTCAGTCGCTCCCCGGTGTTGCGGGTTCGTGAGCAGCGCTCGGATCCGGCCAGGTCGCACAGAGACAACCTCACAAAGACACATGTCATTATTATGGGAGCACACGGTGACCTCATCACTCCACACTGAAGGGAAACAGTCCGTCTTACTCGCTGATGCCGAGGACTCTGGGAACTCCGACGTCGTCCACTCGGAGGATCCTGATGGAGAAGATGCTGTGGCTGCAGAGACACACAGATACCTCCATCACTCAGAGGACACACAGACACCACCGTCACTCAGAGGACACACAGACGTATCTCCATCCTGAGAGACTGCTGCTCTGATAGATAGAACATTGGCTGCAGGTATAACTTTACATATTAGAAACCTCAGCTTGTGTTCAGGTGACTGATGAATGTGTAACTGGACCTCCTGATTGTTTCTGAGCCTCAAAACTGTGAGTCACAACCAGAAACTGTCCTGAAAGTAAAGAAGTGAAGCTAAAAGAAAGCAGAGCAGCTGACCTCCTGCTGGACAGATGGTTCAGTCTGGTGGAGGAGAAACTCTGGTTCTTCTTCCCGATCTTCATCACTCTGTAGGCCTCGTCAGAGCTGTTCACCTGGACCCACCGCAGGTCTGAAACACATCAACACACACATCAACACACACTGCAGCTTAACTACACTGGCTCATCAGCACAGTCAGATTCTGTAGAAGACCAGAGTAGCATGAAAGCATGGTGGAAATAGCAACCAGCTAACTATCTGCTGTCCGCTGGTTACAGATAATCCCTCCTCTCCATAGTGGAGGTTGGTTTATGGAGTTTTGTCGGTCAAACTCGTTTGTTCGTCCTCTGGAGTTTCAGAGAATAATTCAACAAACATTGATCATAAAAGCCTCCGTTCATGTTCAGAGCTGGAGAGGAGACTTAAGCTACGATGCCAAGTGAGTATAAACAAAGATTTACACACACAGAAACAGAAACGATCCGTTTTTGGATGAAACATCCAGAACAACAAAGTGATTTTGAATTGATAAAATTAAAATAGGTAGAACCTTTGATGAAGGAGTTTCCTTTGACGTCCTGAGAAAGACGAAGCACCGTCCTCCTGTGGTGTCCACTGGGAACCTGAACACCACAGATCATTCACAGATCAATAACAGTTATCAATCACTAATTAACCACAGCAGATTCTCCCCCATGTTTGGACTGTTTATGCTACAGTGAGGACATTTTGACTGGTTTGACAGTAAAGTCAACTTCACTGTAAACTCTAACCACACGCGCGCACGCGCACACACACACCTGTTCCAGCAGGTCATGGATGTTGTCGTTGTAAATCTCACAGAATGAAACCCAGACAGAGAACCGGACGTTTGATTCCACGTCCAGACAGAAACTGTCGGCCTCAGAGATGCTGTTCACGCTGCTGTCAGTGCTGACAGACGAGCCTGGAAACACAAACACACACATTGTTGTATTTAGCAGTTGTGGGGTCCACAGGTTTTTTGGTTCCTTGTGAGGACCCCCTTTACATGCTCAGATAAATAATCAGGTCAGATAAAGAGTGATTCCTGTAGGTTGTTTGGTATTTTATGAACGTAAGAACACAAACACAACGTTGAGTATTTTGGATTGAACTTCCGACGTCACAGTAAATAAATCAAGTCACTGACCGTCAAGAAAAGTTGATCTTCCAGACGTCTGACTCTTGTCGCTCTGCAGAGACAACGAGACACATTAGTACGCACATTCGTACACACATTCGTACGCACATTCGTACACACATTCGTACACACAGATGTATTTGTATGTCCCGACCTCTTTCAACAGCCTCATCAGGTTCCTCTTGCTGCTGGACTCGGCTGCCTGCTGGTCTGGAGTCAGTCTGCTGAAGTCTCTGCAGCGCTGCGGCTTCAGATCGGACCGACTGTACAGACGACCCTCGATACTGTTAAAGATCACTGACAGAGACCGGGGCAACAGACCTGAGTCATGGTCCGGACCTGAAGGATGGACAGACAGACAGACAGACAGACAGACAGACAGACAGACAGACAGACTTTAAAAAATAAATCCAAACCAATCTGCAGATGAATCGTCAGTAAATATTAAAGTTTGGATTCAGAGAGAAACTGTGATGAACTTTGTGAAGCTTTATCTGTGTGTCCAGATGTTAATGGGCTGGATTTCACACAGACATCAACAACAGGTGTGTGTGTGTGTGTGTGTGTGTGTGTGTGTGTGTGTGTGTGTGCTGGTGCAGGGAACACACACACACACACACACACGTAGATGAACTCCATGTGACTCAGAGAAACCAGGTTACTCTGGTAATCAGAGAAGGTGTTTACACAGAGCGACCTGGTTCCACTGGATCCGTTCCCACAGGACACAGATCAGGTTTCTCTGAGTCACTGGAAGTGTTACAGTCTTATTTTAGACCGTGGAGCAGTCAGAGGACAGACAGACAGACCTAAGATCACGTGACGGTAGAGGATTGTTTACTATAAAGGTCATGACAGACTCTCAAATCAAACTTAAACTGAACCATTATGGCAATATTTGGCATCTAAAATTGAAAAGAAGGAGACGAGTTAATTTGAGTTGTGAGGTTTCAGGTGTACTGATGATTCACGCGCTGCTGCTGCTTCTTCTTCTTTGGTGTTTATTGATGGTTGTCAAACCGGCTTAGAGGCTCACTACAGTCCCTAAGTGGAGAGGAGTCTCCTCACTCATCATGGTCCTCTGAGTGGAGTGAGACACCTAGAGGTGAAATCAGGTACACCGGTCTGGTGCTTTAATATCAAACCAGTCTGAACATTTCTATACCGGCACATGCCGAGTGTTTGGTTTATAACATGTCTGAAAGAAATGAAAAGATATTCTTCACAACTTCCCAATGTGAAGTAGTTAAATGTCATGTTCTGACCAAGGGTCCAAAACACAGAGATGTTCAGTTGTTTATCATCATAAAGGAATAAAGACATCTGAAAAAGTTCACATTGAGAAGCTGGAGAAACTTGGCTGCTTTTTTATTTGAAAACGGCAAAAACAAATTGCTGATTAATGTTTTGTTATCAGACTAATTCATAAGTGGACTAATGGTTGCAGCTCTGAGACGGACGGACAGACAGGTTGTGTTTCTGACCCAGGAAGGTGAAGGTTTTTCCAGCGTTGGTGACTCCGTATGTGAACACGAGACAGTTTCCTCCAGTGAGAACGTCACGGACCAAACCACGAACAGAACCCTCAAACACCTTCCTCTGGCTGGCATCCGGATCAAAC
>NW_026551938.1:0-14822 GCF_027596085.1 Anoplopoma fimbria | reverse complement strand
TTCTCCTTGGTCCAGCCCTAGATATGCTGCTATATGCCTAGACATCCGGGGGACTACCTAGGATACACTGAGCTCCCCTCTCTCCTCTTCTCTCACTCCATCTTTATGTATTAATCTCTATTTATGCACATTACTGATTTGCTTCTTCCCAGGTCCTTGTGCTTTCTCGCCTCGCAGGTTCCCAGGAATCTAGGTTATATTTGGACTGTGGTCGTATCACCTGCTGACACCCACTGTTCATTCTGGTCACATGACATCTATTGCATTCTGCCCATCCTGGGAGAAGGATCCCTCCTCTGTCGCTCTCCCAGAGGTTTCTTCCTTTTTTCTCCCTGTTAAAGGTTTTTTTTTGTTTTTTTTCCTGTGCCGATGTGAGGGAAGGACAGAGGATGTGAGGGAAGGACAGAGAGGATGGGAGGGTCTAAGGACAGAGGATGTGAGGGAAGGACAGAGGATGTGAGGGTCTAAGGACAGAGGAGGTGAGGGTGTAAGGACAGAGGAGGTGAGGTGTAAGGACAGAGGATGTGGGGTAAGGACAGAGGGGAGGTGAGGGGTGTAAGGACAGAGGATGAGGGTGGACAGAGGATCTAAGGACAGAGGATGTGAGGGTCTAAGGACAGAGGATGTGAGGGTGTAAGGACAGAGGATGTGAGGGTCTAAGGACAGAGGAGGTGAGGGTCTAAGGACAGAGGATGTGAGGGTGTAAGGACAGAGGATGTGAGGGTGTAAGGACAGAGGATGTGAGGGTCTAAGGACAGAGGATGTGAGGGTCTAAGGACAGAGGATGTGAGGTGTAAGGACAGAGGATGTGAGGTGTAAGGACAGAGGATGTGAGGGTAAAGGACAGAGGATGTGAGGGTGTAAGGACAGAGGATGTGAGGTGTAAGGACAGAGGATGTGAGGGTGTAAGGACAGAGGATGTGAGGGTGTAAGGACAGAGGAGGTGAGGGTGTAAGGACAGAGGATGTGAGAAGGATGTGAGGTGTAAGGACAGAGGAGGTGAGGGTGTAAGGACAGAGGATGTGAGGTGTAAGGACAGAGGATGTGAGGTCTAAGGACAGAGGATGTAAAGGACAGAGGGTCTATGTGAGGGTGTAAGGACAGAGGATGTGAGGGGTGTAAGGACAGAGGAGGTGTAAGGACAGGGTGTAAGGACAGAGGAGGTGAGGACAGTGTAAGGACAGAGGATGGTGAGGGTGTAAGGACAGAGGATGTGAGGGTGACCGATTGTAAAGCCCTCTGAGGCAAATTTGCAATTTGTGATTTTGGGCTCTACAAAATATATTGAATTGAATTGAACTGAATTGTCGTCGATGGAGACACGCAGATGGCGCTCTCGAAAGCGAGAGAGAAGCTCAAAGCTTGACGGCACACGGAGTACAAAATAGTTCAACTTTGACAATAAACAACCAATAAGAGCTGACAGAATCCTTTCCTGTTTTTTTCAGTCTAGGGTAAATAAATGAAAAAGAAGTGAATCAGTTTAGTGCAGCACTACCCATCTCTTTTCCCATCTCCACAGACTATTTCATTTGGTCCGACCAACGACCAGCGACATCACAAAGACCGGCTGAAAGGCCAAACTGAAGATGACAAGTGAAGCTACTGTGAGTGATTTATGCTGCTGGAATTTCATTTTTCTTTGATTAGTAAGGGAGGCTTACTGCTAAATTACCGCAACTTCATCGTCATCGCAGCTGGCAGGGTTTTGGTTGCTTAGTAACGGAAGCCCTCTTGAATTTCTGATGCTCCTGTTCCCACAGAAACACCTTATGTGTTTCGTACACTCAAGCCTCTCAAGAACTGTGGTTGGATCAGTCCACAAGGTGAGGGGTTGAAGGTTCAGGGTCAACTTCCTCTGAAGTAGCTGATCTCGTTGTGCTCCAGCTAGGGCCTCTCATAGTGCCAGGAGCAGGAATGGATAGAAGCTATTTGGGGGAACCTCTAGATCTAGTCATAACAAAGCTGAGCAGATAAGAAACTGATACGATCCTAGTTTCAGAAGCATCGCAGAAGATTTGTTGATCCTACCGGAATTTACGGAGCAGGTCTGGATCACAACACCCCCTTTGATTGGTCCAAAGCTGTTCAGCTAAGACTTGGGCTCAGGAAGGAGTGTGATGAATCCTAGAGCATCGTATTGTTGGCCAGTACATGATAGATCCTCCTCATAGTCACAAGGGATGGTTCCTCCGGTCGATGTACAGGGTCTGCAGTTCAGTCCACTTTAAACCCATTGCGTTCCTCCAGGTGATCAGAAGCTCCCTATTCCTGTCCAGTATAGATCTAGATTCTTGTGTACTGGGGAGGCTACTCAGGCAGTTCCCATCCTGTTAGCCGTCGCTGTCGTCTCTCGTTACCTCAAAAAGTAAGCCCACAAGCTAGCAAAAATGAAGCAGGATTTTCTGCAGTGACAGCATCAAAACAAAGTTACGGAGTAGACTGGACATAAGGAACACTTCGGGTGTCATTGTCTCCCATTACCCCCAGATGGGACCATCTTGTTGCAGAAAAACAAGCTCAGGGCTCACACTGATTCAGCGTTATGGCGAGTTGTATTTTTTATGTATTTTATATTTGTTTTCATGCCGGTCGTATCATTTTATTTCGTCATCGTGAAAATGTTGTCTTATATGAAACCGGTCTATTGCGCAAAAAGGTTGAGGACCGCTGCTGTAGACCATCAGCATGAAGATTGGTCCGGTTCACTAGTTCAGGACCAACGTACAGCAGAACATCAGCTGATCTCTGTTCATTTCATTCTCATTAAACATTTAATCTAACAAATTATCTTGTGTTCCTGAAACTGGGCACAAAAAAACAAACTGATGGCTTTTATGAAGAGAAACGTTAGGAATTAGTCCAGTTTGACTCAGGCAAAAAGAAGCCCTTAAGGATATTAAGATCTGTTTGTTTGTTTTTTTGGCAAACTAGGTGCCAGTTCATAACCGGGTCAGTAAATGTGTCCAGCGCTACCAGCCGGACATCCGGAGGAGGATCCTGCTTCTACAACAACTCATTCTGCAGAAAGTAGAACGTCAAATATTTATATAAAGGTTCTGCTCTGTTCTCATCACCAAACACACATTACTCAAGTGTTTATAGTTTCATGTATTACAGCATTTTTGATTATGAGTCAATTCTTGATTCTAGTTAACCCTCCTGTTATGTTGCGGGTCAAATTGACATGTTATGAAACTTCTTCTACTTGCCTTAATTAGTGTAATCAACGTTACAAATAAAAATGGTTCATATGTTTATATTACAGAGATGATGTTCGGGTCAATTTGACCCGGCAGTGAAAGTGGAGGCTATAAGGGGCCAGAAGTGTCAAGTTTAGACCATTTCAAGGTATTTCCTACTCCTCCCACCATGTTTCACCCCATTTCACACAAACAGACACACACACACACACACACACACACACACCACATTTCATCCCACCTGTGCGAGAAATACAGATACTATTATGACTTTGACGGGAACCTTTTATTTTCCCGCGGGAAAACCCCGCCCACACTTAGCAGGTGAGGGGCGAAACATACGAAAGGGTTGCTTGGGAGTCCTATGAGCGTTCCACTCTGCAGCTACATACAGTACAGCAGCTTACTGTAGGACAACATGAGCAACAGAAACTAAAGGATGACAGCCACGGAGGCTCTGGAACACATCCTTGATCACGACAGTGAAATAGAGGAAGATGAAGACCATCTCGAGGTCAATTCAGATTCTGATGATTCTGATTATGAACCATCAGATGAGGAATTTGATATTCCTATTCCTCCAAGCAAGACATTCATGTCAAGAAATTGTGAAATACAGTGGTCATCCTCACCCAATATACTTCAGTCAAGACTGTCTGCCGAAAACATTATAAAGACAGTGCCAGGCCCCACCAGGATGGCAGTGACTCAAAGAACAGATCTGAGCATCAAGATGAGAACAACATGTGCAAAATGTATTTGCACATGTCGCACACCATGACGACACGTCACTCGTGTGCTGTGTAGACACAGATACACATACACACACCTCGTTCATTGTGCTCATCTCTTGTTCATTTTTGTAAATTTCTGTTTCTTAACACTATAAATAGACATAAATAGAGTTTACTATCAATACAAATCCTTATGACTGATTTGGCTTGATTTTAAGTGAGCCGGTCAATATGACCCTGAACAGAAGAGGTGTCTCAACTCTTTTTAGCTACATCACCCCATGAAAAAAAGAAAGTTTCGAAATGTACAAATAATTTAGAAAAGAATACATGTTATGTAAGACTAATGCAATTTATATCTAGGTACTTCCAATGTACCTAAAAAATGGTTTGAACATGTATTTTTCATGAAAACAAGTGAGTTATCCTAATGGAACTATGATCCATGAGGGGTGAATAACACCATTCCACTAAATACTGATTGAATTGTTAGTAATGGTGTTGGTAATGAGGTACCAACCATATTTATTAGGACTGTTTGGTTTCTGACAACTTTTGGATGATTAAACATGCAAAAATTCATTGTATTTTGTGAACAAGAGTCAAAGATAACTTAAAATCCTGATTCTTGGCGAGATGCAGGACTTCACAGCTGTACCACAACTGGAAATTGCTTCATTTTTCAAGTTTACACTTTTAAACATCTGTAGTAAATGCAGATTGAACTGTAGACGCTTCCTGATTGTTAAATGTATTCAGAGCACGTAGCATCGTAGCCGAGCCACTTCTCATGGTAAAAGTGTTTAATAGTAGTTGGACAAACCGGGACAATTCTGGACAAACCGGGACAATACTGGATAAACCGGGACGACACTGGACAAACCATGACAATACCAGACAAACTGGGACGATACCGGATTAAGTGGGACTATACCAGACAAACCATTCCCATACCAAAGTATGAGGTTCCGCAGCATTCCTTATGTCACTCGATGTTGTTGTTGTTTCAAATCTATAAATCTTGTAAAGGTTTTGAATTTCTTTAATTCACAGTCATCTAGTTCCACTGGGCCATTGGCAAAAAAAAGTTTAATCTTACAAACATAAATTCAGTGGAAGAAGAACAGGAACTACAGGAGGATTTGGAGTGGAAGATAAACAGGATAAAACACATGATACGTGTGTTTTAAACTAAATACACAGTTATCACGTGTCTTCATTGGGAGCGTCTTTCTAAACGCTTCGTCTCCTCTGACACCACAGAGCCTTCTGCAGATATTACTGCCGATGTGAATAACAATCTTACTGTATTTACGTTTACCCTTAGCCAGCAGTTTTAAGTGGGACTCAATGTCGCCCGCTCTGGCCTCGGGGACGCAAGTAACTATGGCCCCTGTCTTCACTAACTTCACGTTTACATATACAGTGCCCTCCAGAATTATTGGCACCCTTTAGTAAAAATGAGAAAAACGAGATGTGAAAAAAAATCTTTTTTGTTTATCCTCATGATCTTCCATTCAAAATATTCACAAAAATTTAACCTTTAACTGAAGAAACATAATTGAAAGAAACATTAAATTCTTATCATGAAACAAATATTTTTCTCAAAAATATATGTGCCACAATTATTTTTCTCGAAAATATATGTGCACCCCTTCATTTAATATTTTGTGCAGCCTCCCTTTGCCAAGATAACAGCTCTGAGTCTTCTCCTATAATGCGTGATGAGGTTGGTGAACACATGGCACTGGATCTGAGACCAGTCCTCCATGCAGAATCTCTCCAGATCCTTCAGATTCCGAGGTCGACGCTTGTGGACTCTCCTCTTCAGCTCATCCCACAGATTCTCTATGGGGTTTAGGTCGGGGACTGTGATGGCCATGGCAAAACCTTTATTCAGTGGTCGGTGAACCATTTTTGTGTAGATTTTGAGGTGTGCTTCGGATCGTTGTCCTGTTGGTATGTCCAACCACGGCCCATTTTAAGCTTCCTGGCAGAGGCTGATAGGTTTTCATTTAATATCTGCTGGTATTTGATGGAGTCCATGATACCAGGTATCCTAACGAGATGTCCAGGGCCTTTGGAAGAAAAACAGCCCCACAACATCAAAGATCCGCCACCATACTTCACAGTGGGTATGAGGTGCTTTTCTGTATGGCTCTTTCTGTCTACGCCAAACCCACCTTTGATGTTTGTTGCCAAAAAGCTCTATTTTGGTCTCATCTGATCATATAAGCCGGTCCCATTGAAAGTCCCAGTAACGTTTGGCAAACTGTAGGCGCTTTAGTTTGTTGTTGATTGACAGCAGAGGCTTTTTTCTGGCAACCCTCCCAAACAACTTGTGGTGATGTAGGTGGCGTCTGATGCTAGTTTTGGAGACTTTCTGACCCCAAGACTCAACTAACCTCTGCAATTCTCCAGCTGTGATCCTCAGAGATTCTTTTGCCAGTCGAACCATCCTCCTCACGGTGCGTGGGGTCAGTGTACACACACGTCCTCTTCCAGGCTGATTCTTAACATCTCCTGTCGCTTTAAACTTCTTAATTATGCCCTGATAGTGGAAATGGGTATTTTCAACTGTTTAGAGATTTTCTTATATCCATTTTCTGATTTGTGCAGCTCAACAACTTTTCGTCGCACATCGTCACTGTGTTCTCGGGTCTTTCCCGTAGTGATGAATGACTAAGGGAGTTTGGCCTGTGTCACCTCATATTTATACCCCAGTGAAACAGGAAGTCATGGTTGACCACTTAAGAGTTCCTAATCAAACAGGTGAATTTAAAAATGTCAAATATGACTGGAATTATACTTCAGTTAGATTGTAAGCATAAGATTTTCTAGGGGTGCCAATAATTGTGACACAAATGTTTTGGAGAAAAATATTTATTTAATGTCAACATGTTTTTTTTTCTTTCAATAATTGTACTTCAATGAAAAGGTAAGATTTTTGTGAATATTTTGAGTGAAAGACCAAGAGGATAAACAGCAAAGACATTTTTTCACAGCCTGTTTTGCTCATATTCACTAAGGGTGCCAAAGATTCTGGAGGGCACTGTATGTATGTATGTATGTATTAAAGGTAAAGTATGAATTTTCACGGTGTTTCTTATGTCACACCATGCTGTTGTTTTAAAGCTTTAAATCTTCACAAGGTTTTTAATTTCTTTAATTGACAATCGTCTCGTTCTACAAAAACATCGGCAGAAAAACAAACTCAGTTTATTATTACAAACTTGAATTCCATAGAAGAAGAACAGGAACTACAGGAGGATTTGGAGTGGAAGATAAACACTCAGATAAATGATAATACAATACTGGACAAACTGGGACAATTCTGGACAAACTGGGACAATACTGGACAATACTGGACAAACCATGACAATACTGGACAAACTGGGACAATTCTGGACAAACTGGGACAATTCTGGACAAACTGGGACAATACTGGACAAACCATGACAATACTGGACAAACTGGGACAATTCTGGACAAACTGGGACAATACTGGACAATACTGGACAAACCATGACAATACTGGACAAACTGGGACAATTCTGGACAAACTGGGACAATACTGGACAATGCTGGACAAACCGGGACAATTCTGGACAAACTGGGACAATACTGGACAATACTGGACAAACTGGGACAATTCTGGACAAACTGGGACAATACTGGACAATGCTGGACAAACCATGACAATAATGGACAAACTGGGACAATACTGGACAAACCATGACAATACTGGACAAACCGGGACAATACTGGACAAACCATACAATACCGGACAAACTGGGACGATACCGGATTAAGTGGGACTATACCAGACAAACCATTCCCATACCAAAGTATGAGGTTCCGCAGCATTCCTTATGTCACTCGATGTTGTCGTTGTTTCAAATCTATAAATCTTGTAAAGGTTTTGAATTTCTTTAATTCACAGTCATCTAGTTCCACTGGGCCATTGGCAAAAAAAAGTTTAATCTTACAAACATAAATTCAGTGGAAGAAGAACAGGAACTACAGGAGGATTTGGAGTGGAAGATAAACAGGATAAAACACATGATACGTGTGTTTTAAACTAAATACACAGTTATCACGTGTCTTCATTGGGAGCGTCTTTCTAAACGCTTCGTCTCCTCTGACACCACAGAGCCTTCTGCAGATAAAAGCAGCGACAGACTGAAGGAGAAGCAGCAGTTTGTTCCTCTGAAGCCACAAAGTCTCTTCACTTTACCTGCAGGTGAGTTCAGACAGGTAAAGAATCCAACCAGGAGACTTTACACACATCTGACAAAGCTATCTGAGATATTGCTTTTTTGGTGATTTTTTCCTTTATTGATATTTTTTGAATTACAACAAGTTGAGCTGACCTTTTTAACATTGCAATAGATTTAAATTATATTTCAAAATTGCATGTTTAATAGTTTTCATGCAAAGATTCTTGGCTCTGAAATGCAGATCCCAATGTTCTGATTGCATGAAAAAATGTTTTGCAAAAGTTAGATTTTAAGAAACAGCAACATATTGAATCATGATATTGCATCACCGATTGACAGCCAGACTGTAAGGTAATATTAGTGCTTGAACATGGTTTCATTTGTATCATTACCATCAGTGGTAATCATCTTATTGTATTTTCAGAGCATCAGACGGGTCCAACATCGTTTCAGCAGAAATCTGACAATGAAGGTAAGGGTAACTGATATTTTACAGAACGTTTGTGATATCAATAGATTAGAAGGTCGCTACAGATGATTACTATCATTTAGCCCCACCTCTCCTTACTCTGAGAGCTGACTTTGTCCACATCACCATGACAACACGTTCTACAAACAAACTCGTCTGATACCGACGCCGCTCAGAGCTTCAACTGTAAACACATCAGAGTCTTCATGAGACTATCAGAGAAACATACGTAGTTTAAAGAGAGACAGTCAAACAAACACAGGACTTTCACAGGAGACCGCTGTTCATGTCCCTTTTAAAACATAGTCAACGTTCACAACTTCCTGACTTTAAAAAGACAGTTATGTAACAAATGTTTTGTTTTTTTCTAGACCTAACCAAGTAGTTCTGTTAACCTAAAAAGTAAGCAAAGCTAAAGTTTATTTTGAAAAGATACCATCCATGTAACAAGTAGAAACTTCAGACGCCTCCCTGACTCGTCCCAAACGGACACCAGTTTGAAGCAAACGTCGTATTTGACGAGTTAAGAGGGAGAACATGTCAGAAGCCAAACTGTTAAAACAGAAAGTAAAATCCAAACCTGTTCCAGCTGGGTTCAGTCGTCCTCCTCCTTCTGGCTCCGCTGTCGACCAGCTGCTACGATCTCTTCCAAACGCCGGACTGCAGCGACATCCATCATCAAGACAACAGCCTCCCCAGTGGAGAGTACACCATCTATCCCGCTGGAGAGAGGTCTGCTGTCCAGGTACGCTTCACCTTCACATTTACACCACAAAGTTTTTGCCTTTTGAGATGAGTCAGATTAGATGAACTTCCTGGTGGCTACTTATGGTCCACAGACTGTTTATAAGAAGTGGACGTAGTCATGGGGACGTCATTAATTGGTTTGTGGATGTTTTAAGCCTCGAGTTTGGTAATTAAGCTGTTGCCATGTTGTTCTTTCTGCAACCAGTGAACAGGAAGTGAGCATATTAGGACTGAGGAGGAGTGACGTAGAGACGCCGTATACGTCATACGTAGACCTGTCAATCAGTGTGTAGCCCCGCCCTAAAGCATCCCCTGCTTTATGGTCTGTTTGACTCTAAATGGAGCATCATTTACTAAATGAACATCATGCTGTATTGAAGAAGACTTGAAACTAGAGATTGAGACCATAAACTCATGTTTACAATGTTTACTGAGGGAATAAATCAAGAGAGAAGTAGAGTCATTTTCTCATAGACTTCTATACAACCAGAGGAGTCGCCCCCTGGTGGACAGGAGAGAGAATGCATGTTTTAAGCACTTCCTCATTGGTTTCAATGAGCAGAACCGAGGAGGTCTGGTCTGGACCGCGATCAGTTTTAGCTCATGGAAAAGGATTCAAGTTCACATGTAAACAGATTTACTGATGACTGTGTTTGTGTGTAGGCGTACTGTGACATGAAGTCAGAAGGAGGAGGATGGACGGTGAGTATTTACCGGAAGTATGAGCACACTATGAGCACTTCCTTGCTGGACCTACACAATAAATCACATACAACCTTGTTTTTACTGGTATAACCCCCCCAGGTAATCCAGAGGAGGATGGACGGCTCGGTGAACTTCTACCGGCCCTGGGATCAATACAAGCTCGGCTTCGGTAGCGCAGTAGGAGAGCACTGGCTCGGTGAGAAATTAAAACAAACTAACAGTCATGACTTCATGCTCAGCCTCAACGGGAAAGTGTGTAGTCCAGGGTGCTTGAAAAGAAGCTCAGACCGATTGTTGTCTAAAAGGTCCAGCTGAGTTGGTTCAACATCTGATCAGGATCCTCCTGGACGCATCCTTTTAGAGGTTTTCTGGGCACGTCCAACTGGTAAGAGGCCCTGTAGACCCAGAACATGCTGGAGGGTTTATATACCTCGTCTGGTCTATGAACACCTCGGTGTTCCCCAGGAAGAGCAGGAGAACATTGCTGGGGAAAGGTTTGCTAGAATACCTTGATAAGCTGCTGAAGATGATGAATGGATTCATGACTTCTTGAGACTCACTGTTCACAAAGTACAACCATTAAACTCCAGAAATGGGGCAGCGACCAAATGATTTGACTGACGTTTTTGGATTTTTTTGTTCTTTTCCTGAATTTAAATGTCAGAGTTTTATTGAATAAGTTTGAAAATGTTAAACTGTGGCCAGTGTGTACACATTTATAAATGTGTGTGTATTCGTGTGTGCGCAGGTCTTGACAACATCCACTACCTGACGCACAACAAAAAATATGAGCTGCTGGTCGAGATGGAGGACTTCGATGGGAAAAAAGTGTTTGCTCGCTACTCTCAGTTCTCCGTCGGTGCAGAGTGTGACGGGTTTGTACTGAAAGTATCTGGATTCACCAACGGAGGTGCAGGTGAGTGAAACAAAAATGTTCTTTTGGGGGCATAAAAAATGTTAGTGTTAATCTGAACCCTATGAATTTAAATATTGATAATTCAGAGCGCTAACCGTCATCAACTCTCAATCATAGCAGCTTTGCTTTAGATGAGAGTTTCCAGTGTTGCTCAGCCGGTCATTTCTTCACGGCTCTCCAGCGAGATGATTAGGGCGTAATTTACCAGGTAGAGGCAGACAGAGAGCTGGGGTCCTCGGCTGGTCTCGGGATACCCTCCACATTGGGACTGGCAAAAGTCTTTCAAGCCGAGAGCCTACTGGTGAAAAAGTAGTTTGGGAAAGCTGAATAGTGGTATGCTTAAGTCTTGATCTATGTGTGAACAGTCATCGTTTAAGACACGTCATACAATCTTGACAAAAACAAAATTAAATTTACCAAACTGCGTGCCCGACATATAATCTTGTCTAAAAACACAAGTAGTTCTGTTAGCTGTTAGCCAAACACCGTCCAAAACGACACAAGTAAGCAAACTGTTTCCTCCACAAGGTCTCTGGTCTCAGAGCAGCGTCTGGAGGTGATGCACTCAGCTGTGTTTTCACTAGCAGCCGTTAAGAGTAGTGAGCGTGAGAAAGTGTGAGTCAACTCAACCACAAGAGGTCCTTGAGCATGAAGTCCGAACTGGACTCAGAATACCATGTTTGAACCGTCACTCAGTCACAGATGCAGGATTAAAAAGGATAGAAACAAAACAACATTTAAATACAACATTAAAGAATTCCGTTTCAGGACAAGTACATTCAGAGCTCCCATGATCCTTAATCCTGCTCTTAAAATCTTGCATGCTTATAAAATAATCTAGTCTAAGAGGCCTCTTGTAGCTCACACACAGAAGACTTTAAAAGCACTTGCACCTAGAGCCGTCCACGTTGCTAGGGATGTGAACATAATTTGGCTGCATGATCAGGTCAGTAGAGGTCAGTAGAGTTAACAGAGATAAGGAGTCAGTTTGTGTAATATGGACAAAATGTTAAAACATCCAATCCATGAGAACGGTCTCTTGGGAAGTTTATTAAAACCTCCAATTCCCAAACACGACTGGTATCATCAGTCCATCGGACAGAAGACTGCAGAAGTTCAGCTTTTATTTAAAGTTAATGCTGATTTACAACACTGTGGTTCTTATATGTGTTTCTGTAGGAGACTCCCTGAGTTATCACAGCGGGCAGAAGTTCACCACCTTCGACAAAGACCAAGACTCGAATGCAGAGAACTGTGCCAAAAGATATTTGGGGGCATTCTGGTACAATACCTGTCACAGTTCAAACCCCAACGGGGTTTATCGTTGGGGGGCTGACAACACTGTCTATGCTGTTGGAGTGGAGTGGTCGCTTTGGAAGGGTCATGGCTACTCCCTGAAGGCCATCAGCATGAAGATCCGTCCTGTGCACTAGTTCAGGACCAACGTTCAGCAGAATATCAGATGATCTCCTGTGATTTCTTTCTCTTTCTCTCATTAAACATGTAATCTCACTGTAGGCCTTATGTTCCTGAAACTGATCAACAGCACAAGAAAACCTGCTGATGTTTGAAATGTTTGTTGCCATCTCAAATAGAAAAACATTTATAGAATCACTGCAGTAACTGCTGAAACCATTTTAAAAGAGCAAAACGTGGAGTATAAAGTATAAAACCATGTTTCAGTCTAGGACAGTTGGTTGTTTGGTGGAGGTTTGAAACCCTGATGTGAATCATTATCTAATGTATGACAATAAATGACAACTGAGCAGAGAGCTGATGTGATGTCTTCACTTTGTCTGGATTCTGGACTCACCTGAAATCAGGTAGCTTGTCTAGCATCAGCTGAACAAAAGCAACAGCTACATAAATGAATCGTATTTAATATTCAAGGTTGAAACGTTACATGAAAATAAACAGAAAATAAAACAGGGTTGTTTCCTCAGACTGTATCACCATGTCATTACATTACATTACATTACATTACATTACAGTCATTTAGCACAGCGGTCCCCAACCCCGGGCCGCGGACCGGTACCGGTCCGTGGGTCATTTGGTACCGGTCCGCAGAGAAAGATTATTTATTTATTTTAATTTAAAAAAAAAAAAAACATTATTTCCGTTTTGTTTATCCAGTGGTGGGTAGAGTACTGAAAATCTATACTCAAGTAAAACTACAATTACTTCTTTCGAAATCTACTTGAGTAAAAGTAAATATTCCCTCGAGTAAGAGTGAAAAAGTACTTTGTTATAAAGTTACTCAAATTACAAGTTACTTTACATTTTTGTATTGGAGTGCTTGGATCAGTGAAAAAGACATAACGTGTTATAGTGAGTGAGTGAGAGAAAGAGATGCACTTAAAACTCTTGCTTCATTTTGTGTATTGTTCATTAAACATAGCTACATAGAACAATACATACAACAAAAAATGTAATTTAATTTCAAACAAATTTACACTAAAAACGTAAATTAATTTCAGCTCTGTTGTGCATATGACAAAAGTGAAAAAAAAATGTGAAAAGTACTCGTTACTTTTAATGTTTTATTTAGAAAAATGACCGGATTCCCTTAAAAGTATGTTCGAAACAACCACTCTGCCGGTGTTCTGGATCACAGTCACAGCAGAATACCCTGAGATCGCCACAACAGCACTGAAAACCCTGTTGCCATTTCCGACATCCTATTTGTGTGAAGCGGGATTTTCTGCAGTGACGGCAACCAAAACTAAATATCGGAGTAGGCTGGACGTAAGCAACACACTTCGGGTGTCATTGTCTCCCATTATTCCTAGATGGGACCGTCTCGTTGCAGGGAAACAAGCTCAGGGCTCCCACTGATTTAGCAATAGGCCTAATAGTGAGTTGTATTTTTCATGCACTTTATAATTGTTTTTGTGTTCTGTCTTATTTTGAAGGCACGTTTAACCGTTACCATAGCGACCAGTTATTTACTCATGTTATGTTGTTTGCACGTTGTTACGAGTGCGCTGCTAATAAAGTTGCATAAGAGTACACAGTCGATTCACGTTTATTATTATATTTAGAAAATACCAGTTTTTATTTTATTTTGTGTATTTATCCGCCGGTCCGTGAAAATGTTGTCTAACATTAAACCGGTCCGTGGCGCAAAAAAGGTTGGGGACCGCTGATTTAGCAGACGCTTTTATCCAAAGCCACTTACAGGAAGTGTATTCAACATAGGTATTCAAGAGAACTACTAGTCACCAGAAGTCATCAGTGCATCTCCTTTCTTAAACAAGCATCTTAAAGCATAAACCAGAGCATAAGTACAGTGCAGAGGCAAAATACTGTCATGTGCAGATAGAAACAAATATTTTACCGTCAGAAACAGCTTCAATGTGCCATGAGGTGAATTAGCTAACAAGCTAACTAACGGCATTGTCATGGAAACATAGCTGTTGTTAGAGCTATTTGTACTGTTAGCACCGTTAGCTCTGCCAGCGCTGTTGCTCTTGTAAGCATTGTAAGCTGTTATTAGGGCTGTTTGCGCTGTTAGCACTGTTAGCTTTTTCACCACTGTTAGATTTTGTTTGCACTATTAGTAATGTTAGCATCATAAACATATCAAATATATTCCCTCCTGTTTATATATTAGAGAAGTTACCCATCAGAAACCCTATAGAGACTGTGTCTGCCCCACGGCCACTTCTATTATTTAAAGTCAACAGAAGAGGAGTTATACAAAATAACTTAATAAAAGTTAAGGCAACCAACGCAACAGTGCATCAAAACAGGACAGTTAAATGTGGACTCTTAAATAACAGATCTGTCACCTAAGGGTGTACTAGTAAATGATTTCATATCAGATAA
>NW_026551937.1:0-48527 GCF_027596085.1 Anoplopoma fimbria | reverse complement strand
CCTGTAGACCATCAGCATGAAGATTGGTCCGATTCACTAGTTCAGGACCAACGTACAGCAGAACATCAGCTGATCTCTGTTCATTTCATTCTCATTAAACATTTAATCTAACAAATTATCTTGTGTTCCTGAAACTGGGCACAAAAAAACAAACTGATGGCTTTTATGAAGAGAAACGTTAGGAATTAGTCCAGTTTGACTCAGGCAAAAAGAAGCCCTTAAGGATATTAAGATCTGTTTGTTTGTTTTTTTGGCAAACTAGGTGCCAGTTCATAACCGGGTCAGTAAATGTGTCCAGCGCTACCAGCCGGACATCCGGAGGAGGATCCTGCTTCTACAACAACTCATTCTGCAGAAAGTAGAACGTCAAATATTCATATAAAGGTTCTGCTCTGTAGAACTTGTTTTACTTTGCTATCCGGCCGTCTTAGTATGATCTGTTATGTCAGCATTGCGACAAAGAATTTTGAAAACCAGGACATTTAAGTGTTTTACAGATAGTCAGGAGTCTGGATAGCCAGCTTGAAACTGGGACAATACTGGACAAACAGGGACAAAACTGGACAAACAGGGACAACACTGGACAAATCGGACAAACTGGGATAATGCCATACCAAAGTATGAATTTTCACGGTGTTTCTTATGTCACACCATGCTGTTGTTTTAAAGCTTTAAATCTTCACAAGGTTTTTAATTTCCTTGATTGACAATCGTCTCGTTCTACAAAAACATCGGCAGAAAAACAAACTCAGTTTATTATTACAAACTTGAATTCCATAGAAGAAGAACAGGAACTACAGGAGGATTTGGAGTGGAAGATAAACACTCAGATACAATATTGTTTTAAACTAAATACACACTTATTATGTGTCTTCATTGAATGTGTCTTCATTGGGAGCGTCTTTCTAAACGCTTCGTCTCCTCTGACACCACAGAGCCTTCTGCAGATATTACTGCCGATGTGAATAACAATCTTACTGTATTTACGTTTACCCTTAGCCAGCAGTTTTAAGTGGGACTCAATGTCGCCCGCTCTGGCCTCGGGGACGCAAGTAACTATGGCCCCTGTCTTCACTAACTTCACGTTTACATATATGTATGTATGTATGTATGTATGTATGTATGTATGTATGTATGTATGTATGTATGTATGTATGTATGTATGTATTAAAGGTAAAGTATGAATTTTCACGGTGTTTCTTATGTCACACCATGCTTTTAATTTCCTTGATTGACAATCGTGTCGTTCTACAAAAACATCGACAGAAAAACAAACTCAGTTTATTATTACAAACTTGAATTCCATAGAAGAAGAACAGGAACTACAGGAGGATTTGGAGTGGAAGATAAACACTCAGATAAATGATAAAACACATGATACGTGTGTTTTAAACTAAATACACAGTTATCACGTGTCTTCATTGGGAGCGTCTTTCTAAACGCTTCGTCTCCTCTGACACCACAGAGCCTTCTGCAGATAAAAGCAGCGACAGACTGAAGGAGAAGCAGCAGTTTGTTCCTCTGAAGCCACAAAGTCTCTTCACTTTACCTGCAGGTGAGTTCAGACAGGTAAAGAATCCAACCAGGAGACTTTACACACATCTGACAAAGCTATCTGAGATATTGCTTTTTTGGTGATTTTTTCCTTTATTGATATTTTTTGAATTACAACAAGTTGAGCTGACCTTTTTAACATTGCAATAGATTTAAATTATATTTCAAAATTGCATGTTTAATAGTTTTCATGCAAAGATTCTTGGCTCTGAAATGCAGATCCCAATGTTCTGATTGCATGAAAAAATGTTTTGCAAAAGTTAGATTTTAAGAAACAGCAACATATTGAATCATGATATTGCATCACCGATTGACAGCCAGACTGTAAGGTAATATTAGTGCTTGAACATGGTTTCATTTGTATCATTACCATCAGTGGTAATCATCTTATTGTATTTTCAGAGCATCAGACGGGTCCAACATCGTTTCAGCAGAAATCTGACAATGAAGGTAAGGGTAACTGATATTTTACAGAACGTTTGTGATATCAATAGATTAGAAGGTCGCTACAGATGATTACTATCATTTAGCCCCACCTCTCCTTACTCTGAGAGCTGACTTTGTCCACATCACCATGACAACACGTTCTACAAACAAACTCGTCTGATACCGACGCCGCTCAGAGCTTCAACTGTAAACACATCAGAGTCTTCATGAGACTATCAGAGAAACATACGTAGTTTAAAGAGAGACAGTCAAACAAACACAGGACTTTCACAGGAGACCGCTGTTCATGTCCCTTTTAAAACATAGTCAACGTTCACAACTTCCTGACTTTAAAAAGACAGTTATGTAACAAACGTTTTGTTTTTTTCTAGACCTGACCAAGTAGTTCTGTTAACCTAAAAAGTAAGCAAAGCTAGTTTATTTTGAAAAGATACCATCCATGTAACAAGTAGAAACTTCAGACGCCTCCCTGACTCGTCCCAAACGGACACCAGTTTGAAGCAAACGTCGTATTTGACGAGTTAAGAGGGAGAACATGTCAGAAGCCAAACTGTTAAAACAGAAAGTAAAATCCAAACCTGTTCCAGCTGGGTTCAGTCGTCCTCCTCCTTCTGGCTCCGCTGTCGACCAGCTGCTACGATCTCTTCCAAACGCCGGACTGCAGCGACATCCATCATCAAGACAACAGCCTCCCCAGTGGAGAGTACACCATCTATCCCGCTGGAGAGAGGTCTGCTGTCCAGGTACGCTTCACCTTCACATTTACACCACAAAGTTTTTGCCTTTTGAGATGAGTCAGATTAGATGAACTTCCTGGTGGCTACTTATGGTCCACAGACTGTTTATAAGAAGTGGACGTAGTCATGGGGACGTCATTAATTGGTTTGTGGATGTTTTAAGCCTCGAGTTTGGTAATTAAGCTGTTGCCATGTTGTTCTTTCTGCAACCAGTGAACAGGAAGTGAGCATATTAGGACTGAGGAGGAGTGACGTAGAGACGCCGTATACGTCATACGTAGACCTGTCAATCAGTGTGTAGCCCCGCCCTAAAGCACCCCCTGCTTTATGGTCTGTTTGACTCTAAATGGAGCATCATTTACTAAATGAACATCATGCTGTATTGAAGAAGACTTGAAACTAGAGATTGAGACCATAAACTCATGTTTACAATGTTTACTGAGGGAATAAATCAAGAGAGAAGTAGAGTCATTTTCTCATAGACTTCTATACAACCAGAGGAGTCGCCCCCTGGTGGACAGCAGAGAGAATGCATGTTTTAAGCACTTCCTCATTGGTTTCAGTGAGCAGAACCGAGGAGGTCTGGTCTGGACCGCGATCAGTTTTAGCTCATGGAAAAGGATTCAAGTTCACATGTAAACAGATTTACTGATGACTGTGTTTGTGTGTAGGCGTACTGTGACATGAAGTCAGAAGGAGGAGGATGGACGGTGAGTATTTACCGGAAGTATGGCCACACTATGAGCACTTCCTTGCTGGACCTACACAATAAATCACATACAACCTTGTTTTTACTGGTATAACCCCCCCAGGTAATCCAGAGGAGGATGGACGGCTCGGTGAACTTCTACCGGCCCTGGGATCAATACAAGCTCGGCTTCGGTAGCGCAGTAGGAGAGCACTGGCTCGGTGAGAAATTAAAACAAACTAACAGTCATGACTTCATGCTCAGCCTCAACGGGAAAGTGTAGTCCAGGGTGCTTGAAAAGAAGCTCCGACCGATTGTTGTCTAAAAGGTCCAGCTGAGTTGGTTCAACATCTGATCAGGATCCTCCTGGACGCATCCTTTTAGAGGTTTTCTGGGCACGTCCAACTGGTAAGAGGCCCTGTAGACCCAGAACATGCTGGAGGGTTTATATACCTCGTCTGGTCTATGAACACCTCGGTGTTCCCCAGGAAGAGCAGGAGAACATTGCTGGGGAAAGGTTTGCTAGAATACCTTGATAAGCTGCTGAAGATGATGAATGGATTCATGACTTCTTGAGACTCACTGTTCACAAAGTACAACCATTAAACTCCAGAAATGGGGCAGCGACCAAATGATTTGACTGAAGTTTTTGGATTTTTTTGTTCTTTTCCTGAATTTAAATGTCAGAGTTTTATTGAATAAGTTGGAAAATGTTAAACTGTGGCCAGTGTGTACACATTTATAAATGTGTGTGTATTTGTGTGTGCGCAGGTCTTGACAACATCCACTACCTGACGCACAACAAAAAATATGAGCTGCTGGTCGAGATGGAGGACTTCGATGGGAAAAAAGTGTTTGCTCGCTACTCTCAGTTCTCCGTCGGTGCAGAGTGTGACGGGTTTGTACTGAAAGTATCTGGATTCACCAACGGAGGTGCAGGTGAGTGAAACAAAAATGTTCTTTTGGGGGCATAAAAAATGTTAGTGTTAATCTGAACCCTATGAATTTAAATATTAATAATTCAGAGCGCTAACCGTCATCAACTCTCAATCATAGCAGCTTTGCTTTAGATGAGAGTTTCCAGTGTTGCTCAGCCGGTCATTTCTTCACGGCTCTCCAGCGAGATGATTAGGGCGTAATTTACCAGGTAGAGGCAGACAGAGAGCTGGGGTCCTCGGCTGGTCTCGGGATACCCTCCACATTGGGACTGGCAAAAGTCTTTCAAGCCGAGAGCCTACTGGTGAAAAAGTAGTTTGGGAAAGCTGAATAGTGGTATGCTTAAGTCTTGATCTATGTGTGAACAGTCATCGTTTAAGACACGTCATACAATCTTGACAAAAACAAAATTAAATTTACCAAACTGCGTGCCCGACATATAATCTTGTCTAAAAACAAAACTGATCTGTGGAGAGATCCAGCGGTGCGTGTACAAGTAGTTCTGTTAGCTGTTAGCCAAACACCGTCCAAAACGACACAAGTAAGCAAACTGTTTCCTCCACAAGGTCTCTGGTCTCAGAGCAGCGTCTGGAGGTGATGCACTCAGCTGTGTTTTCACTAGCAGCCGTTAAGAGTAGTGAGCGTGAGAAAGTGTGAGTCAACTCAACCACAAGAGGTCCTTGAGCATGAAGTCCGAACTGGACTCAGAATACCATGTTTGAACCGTCACTCAGTCACAGATGCAGGATTAAAAAGGATAGAAACAAAACAACATTTAAATACAACATTAAAGAATTCCGTTTCAGGACAAGTACATTCAGAGCTCCCATGATCCTTAATCCTGCTCTTAAAATCTTGCATGCTTATAAAATAATCTAGTCTAAGAGGCCTCTTGTAGCTCACACACAGAAGACTTTAAAAGCACTTGCACCTAGAGCCGTCCACGTTGCTAGGGATGTGAACATAATTTGGCTGCATGATCAGGTCAGTAGAGGTCAGTAGAGTTAACAGAGATAAGGAGTCAGTTTGTGTAATATGGACAAAATGTTAAAACATCCAATCCATGAGAACGGTCTCTTGGGAAGTTTATTAAAACCTCCAAATCCCAAACACGACTGGTATCATCAGTCCATCGGACAGAAGACTGCAGAAGTTCAGCTTTTATTTAAAGTTAATGCTGATTTACAACACTGTGGTTCTTATATGTGTTTCTGTAGGAGACTCCCTGAGTTATCACAGCGGGCAGAAGTTCACCACCTTCGACAAAGACCAAGACTCGAATGCAGAGAACTGTGCCAAAAGATATTTGGGGGCATTCTGGTACAATACCTGTCACACTTCAAACCCCAATGGGGTTTATCGTTGGGGGGCTGACAACACTCTCTATGCTGTTGGAGTTTCTTGGAAGCTTTGGAAGGGTCATGACTACTCCCTGAAGGCCATCAGCATGAAGATCCGTCCTGTGCACTAGTTCAGGACCAACGTTCAGCAGAATATCAGATGATCTCCTGTGATTTCTTTCTCTTTCTCTCATTAAACATGTAATCTCACTGTAGGCCTTATGTTCCTGAAACTGATCAACAGCACAAGAAAACCTGCTGATGTTTGAAATGTTTGTTGCCATCTCAAATAGAAAAACATTTATAGAATCACTGCAGTAACTGCTGAAACCATTTTAAAAGAGCAAAACGTGGAGTATAAAGTATAAAACCATGTTTCAGTCGAGGACAGTTGGTTGTTTGGTGGAGGTTTGAAACCCTGATGTGAATCATTATCTAATGTATGACAATAAATGACAACTGAGCAGAGAGCTGATGTGATGTCTTCACTTTGTCTGGATTCTGGACTCACCTGAAATCAGGTAGCTTGTCTAGCATCAGCTGAACAAAAGCAACAGATGGAGCAGAACCAACAGCTACATAAATTAATCGTATTTAATATTCAAGGTTGAAACGTTACATGAAAATAAACAGAAAATAAAACAGGGTTGTTTCCTCAGACTGTATCACCATGTCATTACATTACATTACATTACATTACATTACAGTCATTTAGCAGACGCTTTTATCCAAAGCGACTTACAGGAAGTGTGTTCAACATAGGTATTCAAGAGAACTACTAGTCACCAGGGGCCGGTATTTCAAAACTTGTAATCCAGATCAGAATGATCCGGATAACCAAATCCCCCTGTCCTCAGCCACGGATCAACCTGATCTATCCCGGTATTTCAAAACTTTGCTGGATTGGATCAGAGTGATCCTGATACCGGCAGATTGGGATGTCCAAATCCGTCCCGCCCCCTGGATCACAGACAGGAAACAGGAAATGGAGCCAACATTTTACAGAAAAAGGAGAAGCTAGCTCAACTATTGTCTCTGAATTAAAGTATAATCTTAGCCAGTGTTGATGCGTCCTCAGACTAGATGAAAGGCAATCATTATATTGAGTTAACCAATTATGTAAATCAGCACAAAGTTGAAAGAAGAGCTCGGCGATCTCTAATTAAGCAGAGTTCGCGCTAATGCGAGCTAACGCTGCTCCATTGACTCCTGTGTTAAGGAGCTAACAAGCTAGTAAATAGGCTAGCGTCTGTATGTCGCGGTCCACAGTCCATTTGAATGCATTCACTCGCAAGGCATTGTGTGTAGATTTTAAAATGTGTTGTACATATCTTTTTAGGAAACAGTTGTTAACAAAGGGGACAGCCCTAAAACCTTAATATTAGATTTTCTTTACAGATGTCTGTGGGAAGAGACTTGCACAGACTTGCTCCAAATGGCATTACTTTTTGAGCTTTGGCTATGAAAATTAAGTGTGTGTGCTGAATGCATGTGAATAAAAACATTTGACAGAGTTTCAGTGGAGGCCTTTATCAGTGGGTAACTTAACAAAAAAAACTGTTACTTAAATAAGGCATTCATATTCAAACTTAAACATACAAATCGAAGTTTTGTTAAACAAAAGCACCAGACCTTATCAATGAGGATCAAGAGAAATACAAATTAACCATGGCATTTCGAACTGCTCTTCCTGCTGGTTCATCTGCTTGATGTGGTGGTGGCTGCAGCTGTGGTACTTCTGCCTCAAGTGGTGGTCTGTCCAGGATGTCTTCATTCAGAGGAACTCTTCTCAATTGGGCAATGTTATGAAGAACAATGCAGGCAGATATTATATTGCAGGCAGTGGCGGCTGGTGCTAAAAAAATCTGGGGGGGCGCACTGGCGGGCGGGGATTACAACACAACAATAAACTACTTGAACATAAATTTTGCTCTCCTCTCCTTCAGGCCAGCAAATTTTTCAATGACTTTCTGATTGAAATCTGTCATTTCACAAACAAGTCTCTTTTCCATGGAGAGCATGGCCAGTGCATTCAGCCTCTCCTGGGTCATGGTGTTTCTGAGGAAGGTTTTCACTCTTTTCAAGGTTGAGAAGCACCTCTCTGCTTCAGCTGTGGTCATGGGTGTGGTGATGAGGATCTTTAAGAGAGTGACAGTTTCTGAAAAGACATCTTCAAGATTGTTTTCCATGAACAGCTGGAACAGGTCCACTGCACCACAACAGGCTCTGAACTCTACTTTGCTGTAGATGAGACTGAGCTCTGTCTTCAGTTTGCTTCCATTCAGCATTTTGTAGGCCTTCAGCGTGCTTTGTAGTGTCTCTTCAGGAAATGCCCCCTGATGGTCCTCAAACCTGTCCCCCTTTTTTGTCACCTCTTCATTGTGCCTTCTAATGCCAACTCTGTAGCCCTCATCTAATTGTTCAGCAATGCTAACTCGGCCAAAAAACTGTAGCTTCATGCTGTTGTCAAGGTGGCTACGGCTACTTTCATGCCGTTTGCATTTTTCAGAGAGATGTTTCAGGTCTCTGACCCCAGTTGTTGTCCACAGAGCTTCAGTGCCACTGCCAACACTTTGAAAAAGCAAGCATGGAAAGCAATAGAGAGCATTGCTAACTCCACATCCAGCTAGCCAACTGTGTTTGGTGTAACACAAACGGGAGAAGCCTCTAGTGTAACTCCTTCCCCTGTCACTTGCCTGCTGCTGGATTTGTATATCAGGCTGCTCCGGTCCAAGCTCCTTTATTCTTTTTTTTTTTCCTCCACCGAACGCCTCGAGAAAGGATTACTGCGTAACGAAACAACCGAATTTTCGTTTGCTGTCGCCATGTCTCCTCCTGTCTTCTCGTTGTTGTTTTTTTCTGTCTGCTCCGTGTGCGCGTGGGCGTGTCTGTCGCTCTTTGAGTGACAGGCACGGCTCCGTTGCCAGGGGAGTGACTTTGACTGACAGGTATCATGAATCAATCAGACTGGATGAAAAATGAGCCCAAGCACGCTGATTGGCCAGGGGCGCAGAGAGCTGCGCCCGGAGGAGAATCTTGAAGTGACCAATTAGAGACCAGCATGAAGTCACATGGAAGCCAAAAGTTTAAGAGGCCACATACACACTCATTTGGCCGGCGCCCCTCGCTATTGAAATGCATGAAACAACCCAGAATAAACCCAATATTGAATGGAAAGGCATAAAAATTTAAAAGTAAAACCCATTGTATGAGTGAACACTGAACAGACGTGGTAATTACTTTTTATTATGTAATTTATGTTTACTGTGTCTATACTTTTTTCCTGAAATTTTGATGGGGGCGGCGCCCTAGCGCCCCCTATTGACCGGCCGCCACTGATTGCAGGCCTGCTTCGGCTCCACACGAAGATAGTTCAGGCAGGCAAATCTGCGTTTTAAAACACCATTGATACGCTCAATTGTTCCCCTTGTTGCGCTGTGTGCATTGTTATACCTCTGCTGTGGGTCACATGTGACAGTAGCAAAGGGGTCATAAGCCACCGTAGAAGTGGGTAGCCACTGTCACCCAGGAGGATACCATCCGGCGCAGTTTGTTGCAGTCTTCTGTAGAGATGACTTTCTCTTAGAATCCGTGCATCATGTACAGAACCAGGCCATCTCACAACACAGTTGGTTATTTTAAGGTCAGCATTCCCTATGAGCTGCACGTTGATACTATGCCGTCCCTTTCTGTTGACAAATTTCCATTCTCTTTCATGGGGTGCCTGAATGTGTATGTGGGTGCAGTCAATGGCACCAATAGTGTTAGGCATCCTGGCAATTGAGAAGAATTTTCTCTTGGTTTGTGTTATTTCTTCCTCAGTATCTGGAAATCTCTGAATTAGACCAGCCAGGGCTGCTGCCACTGAATGCATGACGTGTCCCACTGTAGACTTTGTCACAGCCAGGCCATCTGCAATGACTTCATAGAAGGATCCACAGGCAAAGAAACGTAGGGCAATAAGCACCTGCTCCTCCACAGTTAAGGCATGACTCCTTCTTGTAGGACGTTGAAGATGTGGGCGAAGAATTTCACATATATACAAAATATCTTCTCTTCGAAATCTAAACCGTGCATAAAGGTCATCATTTGAGTACTGCTCAATGAAATTACCTCGTTGGACATACTGACGAGGCTTGTATCGTCTCTGACGGTGCCGCAGGACATGTACTATGGATGTCATGTTGCAGAAGCAAAGGTCATTGACCTAACGAGCCCAGTTTTAAAGTCTGTGACCTGTTCTTTCTCACCTGCTTTCAATTTAGCTTTATGGTATTTAAGGCCTTCCTTAGTGATAGGGCTTTCTCAGACAACATGGAGAAGAATAAAGGAAGTAATTTCACAACAGCAGAGACAACGGCCCTTTTGGAGGGTGTTCTGCCAATTACCAGGCCCTTTTTGGAGGTTTTAGTGGTCCTGGACAGAGTTCTCTGTCCTCAAAAGTAAAAAATAAAATATGGGCCGACATAACAAGGCAAATTAATGCCACTGGTAGTGGCCAACGGCGGAGTGTTGAGCAGGTTCGGCTTAGGTGGAAAAACTTAAAGCAAAAGGCTACGAAGGACCATTCTGAGGCGAAAAACCCCCAAACAGGGAACAAGTCCATAAAACGTGGGGAGTTCACTGATACGGTTTTGGACATCATAGGAGGTGAGAGTTCCCAAGCCTTGTTTGGAATACTGCCAGCTGGTACAGGGGAGTCAATCGACCCCACGGAGCCTCTGAACCTGTCTGCTGAATTGGTCACCCTCACCCCTGTGGAGCTGGCATTTGAAGAGCCCAGCACAAGCCAGAGCCCTGTCTTGGAGGAGATGTGGAATCCACCGGCACCACCACCACCACCATGTAAGCGCAAAAGGCAAGCTGAGAAGGGGGATGGCTACAATGAACTACTGAAGGTGGAAACGGAACGGGCTCAGCAACAAATAATTCTAACAAATGAACAAATCAAACTAACACTTCTTAAACAAGAAGAAGTGAAGTTAAGAATTCAGTTGCTGGAAAAGCAGTTAAAAGACTGAAATGTATACTGCATAGTTTAACACTGTTTGTTTAATAAATCACATTGTTTTTCCTTCATAATTCCTTGTTAATTGGAGTTTGTAATGTCACTTACACGCAGTAGTGTAATGTTTATTCTGTGTTGCACTTCTGACGCCGATTTGTTAAAGCATTGCAGTGAACAGCGTGCATGTTTGCAGAAAAAAAAAGGAACGTGAAAAGGAAATAAACATTGATCAAACAGCAGTGAAGCTTAGTTGTATTAAACAAAGAACTTTGGGAGCAGTTACACTTCAACTGTTCAAATCTTAACATGTAATCTCCCTCAAATCCACCTCTGAGGTGGGATCAGGGTGATCCTGATTTTTAGGATCAAACTGATCCAGATTTCCCACTTAAGTTTTGAAATACTCAACAGCAGCTTTTAATCCGGATCAAAGGCAGGATTGGATTGCCAAATCTGAATCTGAATCTTCAGGATCAGATTTGCTTTGAAATACCCGTTTTTAGGATCTGATCAGGATTTAATCCAATCCAGGTGGATTAATCCTGTCGGATCATTTTGAAATACCGGCCCCAGAAGTCATAAGTGCATCTCCTTTCTTAAACAAGCATCTTAAAGCATAAACCAGAGCAAAAGTATAGTGCAGAGGCAAATTACTACGAAAACAATAAGTGCAACAAACTGATATGAATACAATAAGTGGTCAGAGGAAGGCGCAGGTAGTACTTCTTTATCAGGGTAGTACTTCTTTATCAGGTAGTACTTCTTTACTGCTGTCCTGAGGTCAGTGGGGAGTTCATTCCTCCACTGAGGGGTCAGGACAGAGAGAAGCTGTGACCGGGTGGATCGGCTGCAGGGACCTCTGAGCGACGGGGCAACCAGTCACCCCGAGGCAGCAGAGAGGAGTGGTGGGGGGGGGGGGGGGGTGTAGGGCTTCATGGCCTGGAGATAGGAAGGAGCTGTTCCTCTCACTGCCCTGTAGGCTAGCACCAGAGTCTGTAACTGGATGCTCCTACAGGGAGCCAGTGTAGAGAACGGAGAAGGGAAGTTGTGTGGGAGAACTTGGGTCATTGAACACCAGACGAGCTGCAGCTTTCTGGACGAGCTCCAGAGGTCTGATGGCCGACGCCGGGGCTCAAGTAGTGAGTTGCAGTAGTCCAGGCGGGAGATGACCAGAGCCTGTAGAGCACCTGCACCGTCTCCTCAGGGAGGAAGGGGAGAATCCTCCTGATGTTGTAGAGGAGGAATCTGCAGGAGCGTGTGACCGATGCAATGTTTGCTGAGAACGACAGTTGGTCGTCCAGGGTCACACCCAGATTCCTCACAGTCCGAGTTGGCGTCACCACGGCATCATCAATGGTGATGGACAGGTCTTGGTGCGGGCAGCCCTTCCCCGGGAGGAACAGTAGCTCGGTTTTGTCCAGGTTGAGCTTCAGGTGGTGTGTCGCCATCCACCTCGAGATGTCAGCCAAGCACGCAGCAATGCGTGCCTCCACTTGGGTGTCACCGGGAGGAAATGACAAGACCAGCTGGGTGTCATCGGCATAACAATGGTAAGAGAAGTCATGCGAGCGAATAACAGAACCCAGAGATGTTGTGTAGAGCGAGAAGAGAAGGGGGCCCAGAACTGAACCTTGTGGAACCCCGTAGTCAGCATGCGTGGTTCCGACACGGCCCCCTCCATGTCACCTGGTAGGATCGGCCTGTCAGGTAGGATGCAAACAGGGAGAGTGCAGAGCCTGAGACGCCCATCCCCTCGAGGGTGGAGAGGAGGATCTGGTGGTTCACTGTGTCAAACGCCGCTGACAGGTCCAGGAGAATCAGGACAGAGGAGAGAGAGTTCGCTCTCGCAGCGTGAAGCGACTCTGTCACCGCAAGGAGGGCCGTCTCTGACGAGTGACCCACCTTGAACCCGGACTGGTGGGGGTCCAAGAGGTTGTTCTGGTGGAGGTAGGAAGACAGTTGTTTAGAGACAGCACGTTCAAGTGATTTATGTATATATTTATATGTGTATATATATGTATTTATATATGTATATGTATTTATAAATGTATATGTATTTATATACGTATATATTTATGTATTTATATATGTATGTATATGTATTTATATATGTATGTATGTATGTATTTATATACGTATATATTTATGTATTTATATATGTATGTATGTATTTACACTGCTCAGCCTCCCCGGGAAAGTTTACTCCAGGGTGCTGGAAAGGAGGCTCCGTCCGATTGTCGAACCTCAGATTCAGGAGGAGCAATGCGGATTCCGTCCTGGACGTGGAACAGCGGACCAACTCTTTACCCTTGCAGGTCTGTTGGAGGGTGCATGGGAGTTTGCTCATCCAGTCTACATGTGTTCTGTGGACTTGGAGAAGGCCTTCGACCGTGTCCCTCGGGGAGTCCTGTGGGGGTACTGCGGGAATATGGGGTACCTGGTTCGTTACTACGAGCCATTCGGTCCTTGTATGACCAAAGTGAGAGCTGTGTCCGGATACTCGGCACAAAGTCAAGCTTGTTCCCAGTGCGTGTTGGCCTCCGCCAGGGCTGCCCATTGTCACCAATCCTGTTTGTGATTTTCATGGACAGGATTTCAAGGCGCAGCCGGGGGGAGGAGAGTTTCCGGTTTGGGGACCTCAGAATCGCATCCCTGCTTTTTGCAGATGATGTGGTTCTGTTGGCTTCTTCAGAACGTGACCTTCAGCACGCACTGGGGCGGTTCACAGCCGAGTGTGAAGCGGTCGGGATGAGAGTCAGTACCTCCAAGTCTGAGGCCATGGTTCTCTTCCGGAAAACGGTGGATTGCACCCTCTGGGTTGGGAGTGAGTCACTGCCCCAAGCGAGGGAGTTCAAGTATCTCGGGATCTTATTCACGAGTGAGGGTAAAATGGAGCGGGAGATGGACAGGCGGTTCGGTGCAGCGTCAGCAGTGATGCGGGCATTGTACCGGACCGTTTTGGTGAAGAAGGAGCTGAGCCGAAAGGCAAAGCTCTCGATTTACCAGTCCATCTACGTTTAAACCCTCACCTATGGTCATGAGCTTTGGGTAGTGACCGAAAGAATGAGATCGCGAATACAAGCGGCCGAAATGAGCTTCCTTCGTAGGGTGGCTGGGCTCAGCCTTAGAGATAGGGTGAGGAGCTCAGACATCCGGAGGGAGCTCGGAGTAGAGCCGCTGCTCCTTCGCGTCGAAAGGGGCCAGCTGAGGTGGCTCGGGCATCTGATCAGGATGCCTCCTGGACGCCTCCCTTTAGAGGTTTTCCAGGCACGTCCAACTGGTAAGAGGCCCCGGGGTAGACCCAGAACACGCTGGAGAGATTATATATCTCGTCTGGCCTGGGAATGCCTCGGGGTTCCCCAGGAGGAGCTGGAAAGTGTTGCTGGGGAGAAGGACGTCTGGAGGACCCTCCTTAGCTTGCTGCCCCCGCGACCCGGCCCCGGATAAGCGGAAGGAGATGGATGGATGGATGGATGTATGTATTTATATATTTATATATGTATATATATAGATGTATTTATATATATTTACATATGTATATATATATAGATGTATTTATATATATATATTTGTATATGTATATTTATATTGTAGCGGGCCAGTGGGTGTGGGGTTTCCACGCCACCAATTCAAATGATACACACACACCGAGAGCAGTTCAATAAGGTGCTTTATTCAAGATAGACGAATAAATGTCACCAGGGTGGGGAAAAGGGTAATCCAGAGTCCGTAGTCCGTAGTCCGTAGTCCAGGGGTCGTCACCGGGAGGGTTCTCACACAAAGCGGTCGGTACACAAATAATCTGTCAATTCAGGTTTCCTGCACTCTTTGGCCACACACAGTTCGCAGAGGCTCACGCAGAGGCACTCCATAGTAGTTCCCCTCCATGTGGTTGCATGCTCCCTTTTATCCCCAAGCACTCCTGCCTAATGCACCTCAGGCTTGCATCGTTAAGGGAGGCAGTCCCTGTAAAGCTTGGGGGTGGAGCCAGCATGCTGCCACATACCTCCCCTCAATCACCACCCCTCCCTGGCGTCTGCCACAATATATATATACGTGTGTGTGTGTGTGTAAAAACATATAGTCTTTAAACTGTGAGAAACAACAATTTCACAGGGAAACGTACATTTGGGGGATTTTAATAGTCAAAGACTCAAGTTAGGTATTAGATATTTTTCTAAGAGGAAAAGTGTTAGCTAAGTAGCAAATGTATTTATTATTATAATAAAGAATGAAGTTAAAATTATTTCTGGAATCACGAACCATCTTAAAAGTTTGGGTTGTGTTTTAGATGTCAGTTCTTAGCTGTTTCACGGAAACTATAATCTGATGGATCTATAGAAGATATATCGTCTCTCTTCTGTTAATCACGCTTCCTGTTTTATCTCCTCATCAGCTGCATGTGTTTTCTCTCTGACAGGAAGCGGTCGACAGTCTCCAGTTTCTCTGTTTCTGCAGAGATGCTGCAGCTCCTTCTCGGCCCTTCACTGGGTCTGAGCGTCGCCAGTCTATGACGTAAACCTGTGCTGACGTCATAGACTCCCCCCTTACCTACTGTTGCTGCTGTAAAATGGTGAATAAATGGTTTTGAGCAAAATGACACGTTTCACCATCAGAATATGATCAATTCGGTCCGATAACATTTGGAAAGTCAAGACAAGGCCACACATCTGAATTATTTATCCCCATTCAAGTTCATTTAGGGCCAAAAGGAAGAACCCTGGGTGCATGCTCTGCCCACAGAACCTGTGCCTGTTCATATGCAAACAACTCTCACCAATGACGAGGCAGGTGTAAATAAATAAGAAATAAATGTGAGGAAGACGACGAAAAAAGGTCAAAGTCGATATTTCATAATCTGGTTAAATAAATTTAGTGAATATATCCTTTAATATGAGGTTTATCAGTGGCATCACTTCTGAGAAGCTGCTCATCAGAAAACTGATAACGAGATAAAAGATAAAAAACAGGAAGCTGAACATTTCATAAGCAGAGGAGCAGAAGAAGAGTCCGACAGACGGGCAGAGACAGACAACCTACCTGGACATGGATCACCTGCTCATGCTTCTGATGCCGCTGTGGAGCTCAGGTAGGAGTCTGTTTGAATGAAGAAGGTGTGGAAAGTGCAAAACCTCAGTGTAGAAATACTGAATTAAAGTCATAGTGATGCATTCAAAACCTCAGTGTCGAAATACTGAATTAAAGTATGTATGTATGTATTTCTGTATTTTCTGCTAAACTTGCGAGACAGGTTCTGAGTCAGAAAGAAATTGATTTGCTGGAAGGTGACTGGATTCTATTATTTTAACTACACTCTAAGAAAAGAAAACTTGAGAAAACTTAAAAAAGTAAAGCAACCAGCTGCAAAGCCTTTTTGAGTTTACTCAACTCAGGGCTAATGTGTTGTGTCAACTTAGGATAAGAAGTTCACTCAAAGTGCCATCTTAAATTTGTCAAACTTAACATTACTATTCAGACCTACTTATGTACTTAAGTTAAGAATACTTAAAATATTAAATTGGAGAAACTTGAAATGGTGTGTTCTTATATATTGGAAACATACACCAGCAGCACTGAACATTTTTTGTTGAGGGAACCTTACTTTAAACTTAAAATGTTTTGTTACTCAATTTCACTGCCCGTTAGTTGAGTATACTCCAAAATATTTGCAATGTAGCCTTCATTTTTATTCAATTAGAAATATACACGGTTTTGTTCGGAAAAGCCAATAGTTAAAGAAAACAAAATCATCCTCAAACACGAAATGTTTAATAACAATTAGGAAAAGTTTGCTTGTAAAACAATATTAACGTCTGTCAATTTCTGTGTCAACATTTGAATAGTATACAGCAGAGGCTCAATATACATAAAAATCTATATTGCCAGAACCCCATTTTAAATCAAATGACAGCAACTAAAGTTTTGTCATGTAAAAACTTAATCAAAACAAAAACAACATGTGTCTGCATGGCACTATGTGGCAGTAACAACAATAAACAAAAACAAATCTTAAATTATAATACACCTAAAGTGCAGGACCAGAAATGGATAGTTCAGCTGTACTATACAAAGTAGTAAGGTGAATAATAAACTTAATAAACATATAATACTTAAGAATGTTCTTAAGTTAAGAACACTTAAGGAGACATTAGCCTAAATCAAGCAGTGAAAAAAAACAGCACTGACCAAAGGTGCCATGGATAAAACATTAAAGTACTTTACACCAAAATGTGTGTAGTTACTAGACAACATATTGGGAACGAATCAGGAACAACCTGATTGTTGATGAGTCTTTAAGAAATACTTCCAAAATAACTTTATATTCACCATTGTGTGTTATCCTAATCCTATATGAACTGACAATAAGAAAAAATCAACAACAGTATGTGGCCTGCCAACAAAGTGAAAACTGAAGTAGCTTAAGAACTGTTAATAAGATGCAAAAACAACCATTTACCACAAGTTATGCTTTCTAGAGCATACACGGTACCAATGCTGGTACAAATATTCTTTCATTATGGCCACAGTTCAATATGAACATTTCAACAATTCTACAAATATTCGTCGCACTGAACAATGAATACAATGAACATTGGCCTTTAGAAACTTTATTGACCATTTTGGTCAACTCATACCATCCGCATTTGGTCAGGTTAGCGACATTTCAGTCCCTAATGTAAATCTAGCCAAGATCATAGGCTTTTTAACATGCCAGGCTACTTCAGCAAATTGTTCTTTAAGGCCTGAACCCGGGCAGAGCACTGGGTCCCAAAGTTCATGAACACCTTTTGAATGACCTCAAAGGTGTACCTTAAGTCCTTCGGATAATCCAGGTTCAGAGCATAAATTAGTCCAAACAGAAGGGCAAATGCAGTTGGGAAGTCGCATAAATCATCCAGGACAATCCGCTCCTCAACAACCAAGGCAATGCTTATAGTTGTTGGACTTGAGCGGACCGTCCCAACGTCATCTTCAACCACTGTGAGTATTCCAAGTGCAACTCCCTTGACACAAATTTCCTCCGGGTCTGTATTCTACAGAAAAACAAGCATACAGAGACTATAATAAATATTCACCCCCTCTTTAAGGTTTTCATTTTTTTCCTCCCATTCCCTAACAATACAATTTAAAAGTAAAAAAACATTTATTTATTTTTTTGCTGCAGATTTAAAAAAAATAATAATAATATATATATACACCATTGAGAAAGTGATCGATGACAAGTTGGCATTTGTGTTTTCTTGCTCAATGTGAGACCTTAATGACATTACACATTAGTCTTACCAGACATGTCTTCAGAAAGCCGTCCGGCTTGTCCCTCACGAAGAAAGGTAGACCTTTTAGAGCTGCAGTCTTTCTATGTGCAAGCACATCTGTTGTCTGAAAAATACAAAATGAAGATTAAAAATATCATATTGCCTAAATAAAATCGTTTGTCTCACACCTTTACCCAATTGACAATTATAATGCAAAAATTCAATGTAAACTATAAAAGACTTCCAGCATGTATTTTTGTAGTTCTTAAAAGTGGAAAGTAGCAACCACATCATATTTAGCAGCAAATATCCAAACCTACCCATATTACATGAATATAAGTGTCACCATAACAACAGTACAGTACAATATGCTTCCTTTCATTCTGTCCATTTTATAATTGATGTCTTGTGTCACACTAAACTGTTGTGAAAATGCCCCTTACAGTTTTGGTCCCACTTCCTACTTATTGATTACCTGTTCGTCGAAGTTGTCTAGAAGGATCCTCATGTCCTTTCCAAGTGTTCCGCTTCGTTTTCTGTACAGCTTAATAAGCTGCGATGAGTGTGCATCCAATGATGACAGGAAGGTCTTCTTCAGGTCCACTCGAGTTATTCTGAAGAACTCTGCACAGATCTAAGAAAGGTGACAGTTTTCATGGACATGCTCAATGTCCAAAACTATGGCAAACTGAAATCTTATGTACAATTGACTTAAACCTTTGAAATGATTTACAAAAGGGAGAACATTTGAAAAATATCTAGTTAACACATTAAAAAGATACCAACCTGTTCTTGTAAAAACAACCCAGGCCACCTCTCCATGACATCAGCAACATGAGGTTCTTCATCCACTATTTCCTTCCTCTGCAGAGAAAAAGTCATTTCCATTTTGTAGTCAATGAGGGCCTTGTTGGGATGTCTTTTTTTAGTTTCTTCCTGCAATGCATTTCTTTCACTTTCAAGAGATTCATCAGTCTGCCCTACTGCATTGTCTGGAAGAAAGTTCACCTCACATATTTTTGCTTTCTTTATACGCCTGTTCCCCTCTTCCTCTCTTTTCCGGTTTATGCCTACTTCACTACAGCCTGCATTCCGTAGTTTTATAGTTGCCAAGCTTATATTTAATACTCATGACCCACCCATGATAGCCTGTTCCCACTCCTGGGTCCTTAAGACATGGGTGCTTCTCAATTAGCGCAGCAGCCACTGATTCAATTTCCTGATTATTTGGGTATGCCTTGTGGGAAAAAACAGCCTTAGCTATGTTGTCTAAAATGTCCATTCTCATATCCCTTGGTGTAGTGAGAAGGGCTCCACTTTCCTTGAACAACGCATTCCCTTTTGCTAACCTCAATTCAACATCATAGGAGAACACTGGAACTGGGAATGGAGATGGCCACTGCTCGGCATTCTCACGCTGCATAAGCTGTACTGACGTACCCTGGCTTGTACTGGTGGATGAAGATGATTCACTTCAGGTTTACTAGACTGTTTATGTACTCTTGAAAGGTGGGATTTCAACGCACCAGTTGTCTTGAAGGTGCAGATGCAGTCTGCATACAGGCACGGGAGTGGCCAGAGTTATTATGGTGATGTCTAGTCTGTAGTGCTTGAGGAGAACATCTTGACTGGGATGGGAAAACTTGCACTCCTTGCACTGCATCCAAATCCTATGAAGCAAGGAAAGATAAGAAAATGTCAACAATGTGCATAATTGTCAAAAATGCACCAAATGTAAGAGCTTCACATCCCCGTTTTTTTTAAATTGCACAAAATAGGCAATACTGAAAGCAAAGTGGCTGCTAAAGCCATCCACACTAAGGAAGCAGCAACATGTTAACATGTAAAGACAAAGCACACGTGATAACACGTTCTGCACATGCGTACACATCAGTAACGTTAGCTTTGGTACAGACATTTACTTTAATACTTTAATACTTTAATACTGTAATAGTGCTAAACCGATAGCCGCGGGTCGCTATGCTACAGTACACATGACGTCATGAAAACGGGAAAAGGCGGGATTATTATTTATTTGATTGTATTTATTTTATTATTTAAAATATAAGTATTTACTCATGTCTACCCATGCGCAGTGGCCTCAGTTACCTCAGCAGATGCCCAAACCACTATCCAAAGTTTTCTCCACTTAACATTTTCAGTGGATGGCGCTTCTTATTAGTAAACTTGACATTGTGGGTTAGTTCAACTTTTTTCAAAGGTATTTGTTGACCCAACTTTGAAAAAGGTGTAAGGATAACAATTTTGAAGTTGGGCTTTTTAGAGTGTAGATAGCTCAGAAGAGATTAGATTAGATCATGGCAGATATGTATATAAAACATTGAGTTAATCTTTTTAAGCCACAGAAACAGTTCATTACTATATGAGATATGTATTTTTGTATTCTGCTCCATTCAGAGGTTTGAAAACAAAAAACAACTTTTAATGATGCTCTTTTAAATGTTCTCACACAGAAACTATAAATGTCTGACATAAATGGTAAAACAAATGTAAAAGTTAGATTCTAACTCAACTTTGACCATGTTGGTTTAAGCTTTTCGAGGCAGTATTAAACTGGTCACATGATTCTCTGTGATTTTTGTGTTCGTTCAGTTCACAGCTCTGCTCCAATGAAAATGCTGCTTTATATTCATGTTTACATCCTGTTTCCTAATTATCGTGTTGGTTTCTTTTAACCAAAGCAGAATAGTTATTCTGACCCAAACCAGTTTACCACTATAGTTGATAGGAGTTAGATCATCTGTTGATCTGTGTGTCATCTGCATAGAGATGAAACTGATTCCAATCCAGATAGAGAAGAATGGAGGCCAGGACTGAATCCTCTAGCAGAAACAATAAATACTTTTTATTTTATTAACTTCTCATTTAGCGCCATCATCAGGTCAACAATTCAATGAATCCAGTACTTTGGTTTATGACCAAATACCTGAAGAACTTATGACATTCCCATCAGCCTCAGCTGTACTTATAGTGCTAAATGGTAAATGTCAGCATGCTAACACTCTACTAAAATGGGGAACAATAAATAATCTGTACCTGCTAAACATTAGCATGTTAGCATGCTAACACCATTGTGCCTAAATGCAGCCTCGCAGAGCTGCTAACATGGCTGTTAGTCTTACCTCTATATTTGATGTTTTACATTTTGTTTCCCACAATCCTCTGTTTTCCTCCAGGTGCTCAGTGTGGAACCACAGCCCAGGATGGTGGACGTCTCCTCCAGCATCTCACCTGAGAGCTTCAACACCATCAGGTCCTTTCTCACCAAAGTAGTAAGAAACAAGGACATCGGACCAGACAGAACCCAGATTGGTAATGTTTTTACTACTACTACTCATACTACCACTCTTAGTGCTATGTACAGTGGGGCAAAAAAGTATTTAGTCAGCCACCAATTGTGCAAGTTCTCCCACTTAAAAAGATGAGAGACGCCTGTAATTTTCATCATAGGTATACCTAAACTATGAGAGACAGAATGGGGGAAAGAATCCAGGAAATCACATTGTAGGATTTTTAATGAATTAATTGGTAAATTCCTCGGTAAAATAAGTATTTGGTCACCTACAAACAAGCAAGATTTCTGGCTCTCACAGACCTGTAACTTCTTCTTTAAGAGGCTCCTCTGTCCTCCACTCGTTACCTGTATTAATGGCACCTGTTTGAACTTTTTATCAGTATAAAAGACACCTGTCCACAACCTCAAACAGTCACACTCCAAACTCCACTATGGCCAAGACCAAAGAGCTGTCAAAGGACACCAGAAACAAAACTGTAGACCTGCACCAGGCTGGGAAGACTGAATCTGCAATAGGTAAGCAGCTTGGTGTGAAGAAATCAACTGTGGGAGCAATTATTAGAAACTGGAAGACATACAAGACCACTGATAATCTCCCTCGATCTGGGGCTCCACGCAAGATCTCACCCCGTGGGGCCAAAATGATCACAAGAACGGTGAACAAAACTCCCAGAAGCACACGGGGGGACCTAGTGAATGACCTGCAGAGAGCTGGGACCAAAGTAACAAAGGCTACCATCAGTACCACACTACGCCGCCAGGGACTCAAATCCTGCAGTGCCAGACGTGTCCCCCTGCTTAAGCCAGTACATGTCCAGGCCCGTCTGAAGGTTGCTAGAGAGCATTTGGATGATCCAGAAGAGGATTGGGAGAATGTCATATGGTCAGATGAAACCAAAATAGAACTTTTTGGTAAAAACTCAACTCGTCGTGTTTGGAGGAGAAAGAATGCCGAGTTGCATCCAAAGAACACCATACCTACTGTGAAGCATGGGGGTGGAAACATCATGCTTTGGGGCTGTTTTTCTGCAAGGGGACCAGGACGACTGATCCGTGTAAAGGAAAGAATGAATGGGGCCATGTATCGTGAGATTTTGAGTGAAAACCTCCTTCCATCAGCAAGGGCATTGAAGATGAAATGTGGCTGGGTCTTTCAGCATGACCATGATCCCAAACACATCGCCCGGGCAACCAAAGAGTGGCTTCGTAAGAAGCATTTCAAGGTCCTGGAGTGGCCAGTCTCCAGATCTCAACCCCATCTGTGGAGGGAGTTGAAAGTCCGTGTTGCCCAGCGACAGCCCCAAAACATCACTGCTCTAGAGGAGGTCTGCATGGAGGAATGGGCCAAAACACCAGCAACAGTGTGTGAAAAGCTTGTGAAGACTTACAGAAAACGTTTGACCTCTGTCATTGCCAACAAAGGGTATATAACAAAGTATTGACATGAACTTTTGTTATTGACCAAATACTTATTTTCCACCATCATTTGCAAATATATTCTTTAAAAATCAGACAATGTGATTCTCATTTTGTCTCTCATAGTTTAGGTATACCTATGATGAAAATTACAGGCCTCTCTCATCTTTTTAAGTGGGAGAACTTGCACAATTGGTGGCTGACTAAATACTTTTTTGCCCCACTGTACATATTATTATCATAGTACTACTATCTCAAATATTTACACCAAAATGTGAAAATATTAAAATACTGGTACAGGTTCTGTATTATACATTTTTACCAACAAAAGTAAAGAAGTAAAACAGCAAAATGTAAAGCATGAAAAGTTCAGGGTTAAAATATGTGTCAAAGTATACATAGTATTGTAAAGTACAGTAACTGGTCTCCAGACATCATACATAATACCTCTCTATTATTAACTACTGTGGTATATTTTCAGGCCTTGCACAATACAACAAAGGCCCCCAGTGCTCTTGTCTTATATAATATATAGGAAGCAGATGTGCGGGATACCAGGGGCCAAAGGGCAAATGTATAGAATGTCGGAGCCCCATACAAGGTCTTGACCTCAGCCCAAATGTGAATAACATGTACCCTATATAAGGAGGTGTGAGAGCCCGAAAGGCAGGAACTCACAGATTCGACTCGAGACCTCCGGGCGCTCTAGACGTCCGTCATGACATGTGTTGCTTGTTTGTAATAAACTTTATTATACCAGCAAGAACAGTGTCCGCGGAGCATCCTTCCTCATCACTTCAACAGCACTGTCGCATGAAAGATACGACACTACTACCACTGCTATTAATATTAATACACTTTATTTTTACCAGATTATATATTCTACTACTCTATTACTATAAGTGCTGCTACTCCTGATTCTGCTACTACAATCACTTCATTATTAAATAATCCAGAATATGATTATGTTTTCTCCTGAACACTGGAATTAATTTATTAGGCTCAATGACATGAAGACAACGTGTCCTCTGTTCCAGCCGGTATCAGTCGTGCTCCTCCTGGCTCCGGTGTTGACCAGCTGCATGGCTCTGGTCATGCCGCTGGACTGCAGTGACATCCATAATAATGACAACAGCCGACCCAGCGGAGTGTACACCATCTATCCCATCGGATCCACGTCTGCTGTCCAGGTACACGTCGTCCTCTCCGGGACGCAGGTCCACCTTCAAATGATCTCAGTGTTCAACATGAGAAGACACAAGTTCTGACTGAAGCTTCTGATACAACAGATACAAGTAGTATAGTAGTACAATAGTACTAGAACAGGTTGTAGCACATATGGATATATTCAATATTTCCAGATGCATCAGATGTATTAATGAGTGTGTGTGTTTGTGTGTAGGTGTACTGTGACATGGTCTCTCAAGAAGGACGCTGGACGGTGAGTGTTTACCTCGGGTTCTAAATCTAAAGGTCCTGACTCTAATCCTTCATACTGCACAAACCGTCCCATTGAGCCCTGAAGCTCACGTTCTGATGGAGCAAACAGAACCACATCATCTGCATAGAGAGAGAGACACAATTCTGAGGTCCCCAAACAGGAAACCCTCCTCCCCCCAGCTGTCCCTTGAGATCCTGTCCATGAACATCAGGATCAGGATCAGACGAGGGACGACCCCGCCACCATGCTACCGTTGGATCTCAGGCCTCGCTGTCATGATGCTTGATTTGAGCATCAGTTTGTCAGTTGTGACCAGAACAGACGAGTCCAGGGGCTGATTATGTGTTGTTATGTGAAGCGTCAGAGGGAAACACATTCATAGTGACGGTGAAGCAGCACTCTATCCAGCTCTGTCAAAGGAGCATTTCAACATCAATTCAATTCAATTTATTTTATATAGCCAAAATCACAAATTAGCCTCAGAGGGTTTACAACCTGTACACATGTGACATCCTCTGTCCTTACACCCTCACATCCTCTGTCCTTACACCCTCACCTCCTCTGTCCTTAGACCCTCATCCTCTGTCCTTACACCCTCACATCCTCTGTCCTTAGACCCTCACCCCTCTGTCCTTAGACCCTCACTCCTTAGACCCTCCATCCTAGACCCTCACATCCTCTGTCCTTACACCCTCACATCCTCTGTCCTTACACCCTCACCTCCTCTGTCCTTAGACCCTCACATCCTCTGTCCTTACACCCTCACATCCTCTGTCCTTACACCCTCACATCCTCTGTCCTTCCCTCACATCCTCTGTCCTTAGTCCCTCACATCCTCTATCCTTAGACCCTCACATCCTCTGTCCTTCCCTCACATCGGCACAGGAAAAACTCCCCTAAAAACCTTTAACAGGCAGAAAATAGGAAGAAACCTCTGGGAGAGCGACAGAGGAGGGATCCTTCTCCAGGATGGACAGAAGTCAATAGATGTCATGTGACCAGAATGAACAGCATAACAGAGATACAACACATTCAATGTATATGACATAAATGATTCATATAATCACAGTAGTAAGCGGAGTAACAAAGGAAAACATTAAGACTACTCATAATAACAGCAGCAGAATTTTATTAATGATATACGGAAAAGTATTAGTAATGTGACTAGTAATAATAATGATAGTAGCAGTTGGTGGCAGCCGCGTCACAGCAGGAGACACGACTACAGTCCAGGAACCACAACGACTAATGGAAACCTGTGAGGCGACATCACATATTCTGTACTTAACAGAAGTAGAAATAAAACGTTTGCAGGTATTTAATGACCAACGGCTGGCTGACTGAACGAGGTTCTACCACCCTCCAATGAGAACAACAGCAATGCATCTGAATACAGACTTACCACTGGTTCAAACCTCGATGTCTGGGAACTTGAGCCGTCAGATATCTTGTGTGTTCAGCTCGTTAACCCTCCATCCCGTCCCCAGGTGTTCCAGAGGAGGATGGACGGCTCGGTGAACTTCTACAGGCCCTGGGATCAATACAAGTTTGGCTTCGGTAGTGCAGCAGGAGAGTACTGGCTCGGTGAGAAATGGAACCAAAGCAACGGTCGTGACTTCATGATGTCTCCATGTGTTCATGAGTGCGTTTGTTTTCAGGGCTTGAGACTCTCTTCCACCTGACGCTGAGGAAACGGTATGAGCTGCTGGTCGACATGGAGGACTTCAGTGGAAACACAGTGTCCGCTCGTTACTCCTCGTTCTCCATCGACCCAGAGTCCTCCGGATACACACTGCATGTGTCTGGATTCACTGATGGAGGGGCAGGTGAGTCAGTGGGAGCTGAAGTCTTTCTATGTGTTCTGATATTCAGGAGATGATCTGAAGACTGGCTGAAGGAATGCTCTTATATTGGAGGATATGGGCCGTCCTCGTGCTCAGGACTGACTGATAAAGAACTATAAGCAAATACAGTTTAAAACAGATACCACTATTAGTTGTAGCATGATGTTCTCATTTTACTCTGTAGGAGACTCCTGAGTTCTCACAGCGGGCAGAAGTTCTCCACCTTCGACAAAGACCAAGACTCGTATGCAGGGAACTGTGCCAGACTATACTTGGGGGCATTCTGGTACAGTAGCTGTCACTATACAAACCCCAACGGGGTTTATCGTTGGGGGGCTGATGGCACTCTCTATGCTGTTGGAGTTGATTGGTACCATTGGAAGGGTCATGACTACATCCTGTAGACCATCAGCATGAAGATTGGTCCGATTCACTAGTTCAGGACCAACGTACAGCAGAACATCAGCTGATCTCTGTTCATTTCATTCTCATTAAACATTTAATCTAACAAATTATCTTGTGTTCCTGAAACTGGGCACAAAAAAACAAACTGATGGCTTTTATGAAGAGAAACGTTAGGAATTAGTCCAGTTTGACTCAGGCAAAAAGAAGCCCTTAAGGATATTAAGATCTGTTTGTTTGTTTTTTTGGCAAACTAGGTGCCAGTTCATAACCGGGTCAGTAAATGTGTCCAGCGCTACCAGCCGGACATCCGGAGGAGGATCCTGCTTCTACAACAACTCATTCTGCAGAAAGTAGAACGTCAAATATTCATATAAAGGTTCTGCTCTGTAGAACTTGTTTTACTTTGCTATCCGGCCGTCTTAGTATGATCTGTTATGTCAGCATTGCGACAAAGAATTTTGAAAACCAGGACATTTAAGTGTTTTACAGATAGTCAGGAGTCTGGATAGCCAGCTTGAAACTGGGACAATACTGGACAAACAGGGACAAAACTGGACAAACAGGGACAACACTGGACAAATCGGACAAACTGGGATAATGCCATACCAAAGTATGAATTTTCACGGTGTTTCTTATGTCACACCATGCTGTTGTTTTAAAGCTTTAAATCTTCACAAGGTTTTTAATTTCCTTAATTGACAATCGTCTCGTTCTACAAAAACATCGGCAGAAAAACAAACTCAGTTTATTATTACAAACTTGAATTCCATAGAAGAAGAACAGGAACTACAGGAGGATTTGGAGTGGAAGATAAACACTCAGATAAATGATAAAACACATGATACGTGTGTTTTAAACTAAATACACAGTTATCACGTGTCTTCATTGGGAGCGTCTTTCTAAACGCTTCGTCTCCTCTGACACCACAGAGCCTTCTGCAGATAAAAGCAGCGACAGACTGAAGGAGAAGCAGCAGTTTGTTCCTCTGAAGCCACAAAGTCTCTTCACTTTACCTGCAGGTGAGTTCAGACAGGTAAAGAATCCAACCAGGAGACTTTACACACATCTGACAAAGCTATCTGAGATATTGCTTTTTTGGTGATTTTTTCCTTTATTGATATTTTTTGAATTACAACAAGTTGAGCTGACCTTTTTAACATTGCAATAGATTTAAATTATATTTCAAAATTGCATGTTTAATAGTTTTCATGCAAAGATTCTTGGCTCTGAAATGCAGATCCCAATGTTCTGATTGCATGAAAAAATGTTTTGCAAAAGTTAGATTTTAAGAAACAGCAACATATTGAATCATGATATTGCATCACCGATTGACAGCCAGACTGTAAGGTAATATTAGTGCTTGAACATGGTTTCATTTGTATCATTACCATCAGTGGTAATCATCTTATTGTATTTTCAGAGCATCAGACGGGTCCAACATCGTTTCAGCAGAAATCTGACAATGAAGGTAAGGGTAACTGATATTTTACAGAACGTTTGTGATATCAATAGATTAGAAGGTCGCTACAGATGATTACTATCATTTAGCCCCACCTCTCCTTACTCTGAGAGCTGACTTTGTCCACATCACCATGACAACACGTTCTACAAACAAACTCGTCTGATACCGACGCCGCTCAGAGCTTCAACTGTAAACACATCAGAGTCTTCATGAGACTATCAGAGAAACATACGTAGTTTAAAGAGAGACAGTCAAACAAACACAGGACTTTCACAGGAGACCGCTGTTCATGTCCCTTTTAAAACATAGTCAACGTTCACAACTTCCTGACTTTAAAAAGACAGTTATGTAACAAATGTTTTGTTTTTTTCTAGACCTAACCAAGTAGTTCTGTTAACCTAAAAAGTAAGCAAAGCTAGTTTATTTTGAAAAGATACCATCCATGTAACAAGTAGAAACTTCAGACGCCTCCCTGACTCGTCCCAAACGGACACCAGTTTGAAGCAAACGTCGTATTTGACGAGTTAAGAGGGAGAACATGTCAGAAGCCAAACTGTTAAAACAGAAAGTAAAATCCAAACCTGTTCCAGCTGGGTTCAGTCGTCCTCCTCCTTCTGGCTCCGCTGTCGACCAGCTGCTACGATCTCTTCCAAACGCCGGACTGCAGCGACATCCATCATCAAGACAACAGCCTCCCCAGTGGAGAGTACACCATCTATCCCGCTGGAGAGAGGTCTGCTGTCCAGGTACGCTTCACCTTCACATTTACACCACAAAGTTTTTGCCTTTTGAGATGAGTCAGATTAGATGAACTTCCTGGTGGCTACTTATGGTCCACAGACTGTTTATAAGAAGTGGACGTAGTCATGGGGACGTCATTAATTGGTTTGTGGATGTTTTAAGCCTCGAGTTTGGTAATTAAGCTGTTGCCATGTTGTTCTTTCTGCAACCAGTGAACAGGAAGTGAGCATATTAGGACTGAGGAGGAGTGACGTAGAGACGCCGTATACGTCATACGTAGACCTGTCAATCAGTGTGTAGCCCCGCCCTAAAGCACCCCCTGCTTTATGGTCTGTTTGACTCTAAATGGAGCATCATTTACTAAATGAACATCATGCTGTATTGAAGAAGACTTGAAACTAGAGATTGAGACCATAAACTCATGTTTACAATGTTTACTGAGGGAATAAATCAAGAGAGAAGTAGAGTCATTTTCTCATAGACTTCTATACAACCAGAGGAGTCGCCCCCTGGTGGACAGGAGAGAGAATGCATGTTTTAAGCACTTCCTCATTGGTTTCAATGAGCAGAACCGAGGAGGTCTGGTCTGGACCGCGATCAGTTTTAGCTCATGGAAAAGGATTCAAGTTCACATGTAAACAGATTTACTGATGACTGTGTTTGTGTGTAGGCGTACTGTGACATGAAGTCAGAAGGAGGAGGATGGACGGTGAGTATTTACCGGAAGTATGAGCACACTATGAGCACTTCCTTGCTGGACCTACACAATAAATCACATAAAACCTTGTTTTTACTGGTATAACCCCCCAGGTAATCCAGAGGAGGATGGACGGCTCGGTGAACTTCTACCGGCCCTGGGATCAATACAAGCTCGGCTTCGGTAGCGCAGTAGGAGAGCACTGGCTCGGTGAGAAATTAAAACAAACTAACAGTCATGACTTCATGCTCAGCCTCAACGGGAAGGTGTAGTCCAGGGTGCTTGAAAAGAAGCTCAGACCGATTGTTGTCTAAAAGGTCCAGCTGAGTTGGTTCAACATCTGATCAGGATCCTCCTGGACGCATCCTTTTAGAGGTTTTCTGGGCACGTCCAACTGGTAAGAGGCCCTGTAGACCCAGAACATGCTGGAGGGTTTATATACCTCGTCTGGTCTATGAACACCTCGGTGTTCCCCAGGAAGAGCAGGAGAACATTGCTGGGGAAAGGTTTGCTAGAATACCTTGATAAGCTGCTGAAGATGATGAATGGATTCATGACTTCTTGAGACTCACTGTTCACAAAGTACAACCATTAAACTCCAGAAATGGGGCAGCGACCAAATGATTTGACTGAAGTTTTTGGATTTTTTTGTTCTTTTCCTGAATTTAAATGTCAGAGTTTTATTGAATAAGTTGGAAAATGTTAAACTGTGGCCAGTGTGTACACATTTATAAATGTGTGTGTATTTGTGTGTGCGCAGGTCTTGACAACATCCACTACCTGACGCACAACAAAAAATATGAGCTGCTGGTCGAGATGGAGGACTTCGATGGGAAAAAGTGTTTGCTCGCTACTCTCAGTTCTCCGTCGGTGCAGAGTGTGACGGGTTTGTACTGAAAGTATCTGGATTCACCAACGGAGGTGCAGGTGAGTGAAACAAAAATGTTCTTTTGGGGGCATAAAAAATGTTAGTGTTAATCTGAACCCTATGAATTTAAATATTAATAATTCAGAGCGCTAACCGTCATCAACTCTCAATCATAGCAGCTTTGCTTTAGATGAGAGTTTCCAGTGTTGCTCAGCCGGTCATTTCTTCACGGCTCTCCAGTGAGATGATCAGGGCGTAATTTACCAGGTAGAGGCAGACAGAGAGCTGGGGTCCTCGGCTGGTCTCGGGATACCCTCCACATTGGGACTGGCAAAAGTCTTTCAAGCCGAGAGCCTACTGGTGAAAAAGTAGTTTGGGAAAGCTGAATAGTGGTATGCTTAAGTCTTGATCTATGTGTGAACAGTCATCGTTTAAGACACGTCATATAATCTTGTCTAAAAACAAAACTGATCTGTGGAGAGATCCAGCGGTGCGTGTACGAGTAGTTCTGTTAGCTGTTAGCCAAACACCGTCCAAAACAACACAAGTAAGCAAACTGTTTCCTCCACAAGGTCTCTGGTCTCAGTGCAGCGTCTGGAGGTGATGCACTCAGCTGTGTTTTCACTAGCAGCCGTTAAGAGTAGTGAGCGTGAGAAAGTGTGAGTCAACTCAACCACAAGAGGTCCTTGAGCATGAAGTCCGAACTGGACTCAGAATACCATGTTTGAACCGTCACTCAGTCACAGATGCAGGATTAAAAAGGATAGAAACAAAACAACATTTAAATACAACATTAAAGAATTCCGTTTCAGGACAAGTACATTCAGAGCTCCCATGATCCTTAATCCTGCTCTTAAAATCTTGCATGCTTATAAAATAATCTAGTCTAAGAGGCCTCTTGTAGCTCACACACAGAAGACTTTAAAAGCACTTGCACCTAGAGCCGTCCACGTTGCTAGGGATGTGAACATAATTTGGCTGCATGATCAGGTCAGTAGAGGTCAGTAGAGTTAACAGAGATAAGGAGTCAGTTTGTGTAATATGGACAAAATGTTAAAACATCCAATCCATGAGAACGGTCTCTTGGGAAGTTTATTAAAACCTCCAAATCCCAAACACGACTGGTATCATCAGTCCATCGGACAGAAGACTGCAGAAGTTCAGCTTTTATTTAAAGTTAATGCTGATTTACAACACTGTGGTTCTTATATGTGTTTCTGTAGGAGACTCCCTGAGTTATCACAGCGGGCAGAAGTTCTCCACCTTCGACAAAGACCAAGACTCGTATGCAGGGAACTGTGCCAAAAGATTCTTGGGGGGTTCTGGTACAATACCTGTCACAGTTCAAACCCCAATGGGGTTTATCGTTGGGGGGCTGACAACACTCTCTATGCTGTTGGAGTTTCTTGGAAGCTTTGGAAGGGTCATGACTACTCCCTGAAGGCCATCAGCATGAAGATCCGTCCTGTGCACTAGTTCAGGACCAACGTTCAGCAGAATATCAGATGATCTCCTGTGATTTCTTTCTCTTTCTCTCATTAAACATGTAATCTCACTGTAGGCCTTATGTTCCTGAAACTGATCAACAGCACAAGAAAACCTGCTGATGTTTGAAATGTTTGTTGCCATCTCAAATAGAAAAACATTTATAGAATCACTGCAGTAACTGCTGAAACCATTTTAAAAGAGCAAAACGTGGAGTATAAAGTATAAAACCATGTTTCAGTCTAGGACAGTTGGTTGTTTGGTGGAGGTTTGAAACCCTGATGTGAATCATTATCTAATGTATGACAATAAATGACAACTGAGCAGAGAGCTGATGTGATGTCTTCACTTTGTCTGGATTCTGGACTCACCTGAAATCAGGTAGCTTGTTTAGCATCAGCTGAACAAAAGCAACAGATGGAGCAGAACCAACAGCTACATAAATGAATCGTATTTAATATTCAAGGTTGAAACGTTACATGAAAATAAACAGAAAATAAAACAGGGTTGTTTCCTCAGACTGTATCACCATGTCATTACATTACATTACATTACATTACAGTCATTTAGCAGACGCTTTTATCCAAAGCCACTTACAGGAAGTGTATTCAACATAGGTATTCAAGAGAACTACTAGTCACCAGAAGTCATAAGTGCATCTCCTTTCTTACACAAGCATCTAAGAGCATAAACCAGAGCATAAGTACAGTGCAGAGGCAAATTACTACGAAAACAATAAGTGCAACAAACTAATACGAATACAATAAGTGCTCAGAGGAAGGCACAGGTAGTACTTCTTTATCTGGTAGTACTTCTTGAAGAGGTGAGGTTAAAGATGGGCACTCTTCATGGCCTGGAGATAGGAAGGAGCTGTTCCTCTCACTGCCCTGTAGGCTAGCACCAGAGTCTGTAACTGGATGCTCCTACAGGGAGCCAGTGTAGAGAATGGAGAAGGGAAGTTGTGTGGGAGAACTTGGGTCATTGAACACCAGACGAGCTGCAGCTTTCTGGACGAGCTCCAGAGGTCTGATGGCCGACGCCGGGGCTCAAGTAGTGAGTTGCAGTAGTCCAGGCGGGAGATGACCAGAGCCTGTAGAGCACCTGCACCGTCTCCTCAGGGAGGAAGGGGAGAATCCTCCTGATGTTGTAGAGGAGGAATCTGCAGGAGCGTGTGACCGATGCAATGTTTGCTGAGAGCGACAGTTGGTCGTCCAGGGTCACACCCAGATTCCTCACAGTCCCAGTTGGCGTCACCACGGCATCATCAATGGTGATGGACAGGTCTCAGCGGGGCAACCCTTCCCCGGGAGGAACAGTAGCTCGGTTTTGTCCAGGTTGAGCTTCAGGTGGTGTGTCGCCATCCACCTCGAGATGTCAGCCAAGCACGCAGCAATGCGTGCCTCCACTTGGGTGTCACCGGGGGAAATGACAAGACCAGCTGGGTGTCATCGGCATAACAATGGTAAGAGAAGTCATGCGAGCGAATAACAGAACCCAGAGATGTTGTGTAGAGCGAGAAGAGAAGGGGGCCCAGAACTGAACCTTGTGGAACCCCCGTAGTCAGCGTGCGTGGTTCCGACACGGCCCCCCTCCATGTCACCTGGTAGGATCGGCCTGTCAGGTAGGATGCAAACAGGGAGAGTGCAGAGCCTGAGACGCCCATCCCCTCGAGGGTGGAGAGGAGGATCTGGTGGTTCACCGTGTCAAACGCCGCTGACAGGTCCAGGAGAATCAGGACAGAGGAGAGAGAGTTCGCTCTCGCAGCGTGAAGCGACTCTGTCACCGCAAGGAGGGCCGTCTCTGACGAGTGACCCACCTTCAACCCGGACTGGTGGGGGTCCAAGAGGTTGTTCTGGTGGAGGTAGGAAGACAGTTGTTTAGAGACAGCACGTTCAAGTGATTTATGTATATATTTATATGTGTATATATATGTATTTATATATGTATATGTATTTATATATGTATATTTATTTATATACGTATATATTTATGTATTTATATATGTATATATATATGTATTTATATTTGTATATATATGTATATATTGTAGTATCCGGGAATGAAGAATGCGCCGGGATTCCGAGAAAACACGAGGCAATGGTTTGTTTAAGCCGACTTCGGCGTTTATTTTAGTTATCAGACAGGACAAGGGTATGCTTGGGTCTCCGTGAGCCTCTAGCCTCTGCAGTCCATGCGTGTCTCTGCCTCTCTTATAGTGGCTCCGGGCCTTCCTCCTCCCAGCCGCCAGGTGTTCCCCATCCCGCTGATTGGGGGAAGGACCCGGTGCTCTCCGTCGCCGGCTGGTGGGTGGGGGTGGTACACCCCGTCCTTCACGGTCCCACGGGACCGTTCAGGCCGAGGCTTCAGGGGCGGGATGCCACACTATATATATTTATATTTATATATGTATATATATATAGATGTATTTATATATTTATATATGTATATATATAGATGTATTTATATATATTTATATATGTATATGTATATAGATGTATTTATATATATATATTTGTATATGTGTATTTATATATATATACGTGTGTGTGTGTAAAAACATATAGTCTTTAAACTGTGAGAAACAACAATTTCACAGGGAAACGTACATTTGGGGGATTTTAATAGTCAAAGACTCAAGTTAGGTATTAGATATTTTTCTAAGAGGAAAAGTGTTAGCTAAGTAGCAAATGTATTTATTATTATAATAAAGAATGAAGTTAAAATTATTTCTGGAATCACGAACCATCTTAAAAGTTTGGGTTGTGTTTTAGATGTCAGTTCTTAGCTGTTTCACGGAAACTATAATCTGATGGATCTATAGAAGATATATCGTCTCTCTTCTGTTAATCACGCTTCCTGTTTTATCTCCTCATCAGCTGCATGTGTTTTCTCTCTGACAGGAAGCGGTCGACAGTCTCCAGTTTCTCTGTTTCTGCAGAGATGCTGCAGCTCCTTCTCGGCCCTTCACTGGGTCTGAGCGTCGCCAGTCTATGACGTAAACCTGTGCTGACGTCATAGACTCCGCCCTTACCTACTGTTGCTGCTGTAAAATGGTGAATAAATGGTTTTGAGCAAAATGACACGTTTCACCATCAGAATATGATCAATTCGGTCCGATAACATTTGGAAAGTCAAGACAAGGCCACACATCTGAATTATTTATCCCCATTCAAGTTCATTTAGGGCCAAAAGGAAGAATCCTGGGTGCATGCTCTGCCCACAGAACCTGTGCCTGTTCATATGCAAACAACTCTCACCAATGACGAGGCAGGTGTAAATAAATAAGAAATAAATGTGAGGAAGACGACGAAAAAAGGTCAAAGTCGATATTTCATAATCTGGTTAAATAAATTCAGTGAATATATCCTTTAATATGAGGTTTACCAGTGGCATCACTTCTGAGAAGCTGCTCATCAGAAAACTGATAACGAGATAAAAGATAAAAAACAGGAAGCTGAACATTTCATAAGCAGAGGAGCAGAAGAAGAGTCCGACAGACGGGCAGAGACAGACAACCTACCTGGACATGGATCACCTGCTCATGCTTCTGATGCCGCTGTGGAGCTCAGGTAGGAGTCTGTTTGAATGAAGAAGGTGTGGAAAGTGCAAAACCTCAGTGTAGAAATACTGAATTAAAGTCATAGTGATGCATTCAAAACCTCAGTGTCGAAATACTGAATTAAAGTATGTATGTATGTATTTCTGCATTTTCTGCTAAACTTGCGAGACAGGTTCTGAGTCAGAAATAAATTGATTTGCTGGAAGGTGACTGGATTCTGTTATTTTAACTAGATAGCTCAGAAGAGATTAGATTAGATCATGGCAGATATATATAAAACATTGAGTTAATCTTTTTAAGCCACAGAAACAGTTCATTACTATATGAGATATGTATTTTTGTATTCTGCTCCGTTCAGAGGTTTGAAAACAAAAAACAACTTTTAATGATGCTCTTTTAAATGTTCTCACACAGAAACTATAAATGTCTGACATAAATGGTAAAACAAATGTAAAAGTTAGATTCTAACTCAACTTTGACCATGTTGGTTTAAGCTTTTCGAGGCAGTATTAAACTGGTCACATGATTCTCTGTGATTTTTGTGTTCGTTCAGTTCACAGCTCTGCTCCAATGAAAATGCTGCTTTATATTCATGTTTACATCCTGTTTCCTAATTATCGTGTTGGTTTCTTTTAACCAAAGCAGAATAGTTATTCTGACCCAAACCAGTTTACCACTATAGTTGATAGGAGTTAGATCATCTGTTGATCTGTGTGTCATCTGCATAGAGATGAAACTGATTCCAATCCAGATAGAGAAGAATGGAGGCCAGGACTGAATCCTCTAGCAGAAACAATAAATACTTTTTATTTTATTAACTTCTCATTTAGCGCCATCATCAGGTCAACAATTCAATGAATCCAGTACTTTGGTTTATGACCAAATACCTGAAGAACTTATGACATTCCTATCAGCCTCAGCTGTACTTATAGTGCTAAATGGTAAATGTCAGCATGCTAACACTCTACTAAAATGGGGAACAATAAATAATCTGTACCTGCTAAACATTAGCATGTTAGCATGCTAACACCATTGTGCCTAAATGCAGCCTCGCAGAGCTGCTAACATGGCTGTTAGTCTTACCTCTATATTTGATGTTTTACATTTTGTTTCCCACAATCCTCTGTTTTCCTCCAGGTGCTCAGTGTGGAACCACAGCCCAGGATGGTGGACGTCTCCTCCAGCATCTCACCTGAGAGCTTCAACACCATCAGGTCCTTTCTCACCAAAGTAGTAAGAAACAAGGACATCGGACCAGACAGAACCCAGATTGGTAATGTTTTTACTACTACTACTCATACTACCACTCTTAGTGCTATGTACATATTATTATCATAGTACTACTATCTCAAATATTTACACCAAAATGTGAAAATATTAAAATACTGGTACAGGTTCTGTATTATACATTTTTACCAACAAAAGTAAAGAAGTAAAACAGCAAAATGTAAAGCATGAAAAGTTCAGGGTTAAAATATGTGTCAAAGTATACATAGTATTGTAAAGTACAGTAACTGGTCTCCAGACATCATACATAATACCTCTCTATTATTATATTATCAGCTGAGATATATTGTTTTAGAACTGATATTACTGTATTACAGAAGCAGAGGTTTTTATACTGTATCTAAGGTTTGGAATATTGTGTTTGCAATTGTGGGATGTTGTGTGTTAACATTTGTAAATAATACAAAAACAATCCATAATTTTGGAGGTATAGCTTGTCTGTTAAGAAAATGTAAGCATTATATAAATGTGTTCACTGACTGCATATTGTGTGAAAACAACATGAAATGTGTGAATGGTATGGCCACAAAGGACCGATGTTGTGCTAATCGTGTTTAGAGTTTTGAAAATGTGACTACTGTTTAGAAAAACGCTTGTTAGCGACTGAAAAAAACTGTAACGTCTGTATGTTTTGAAATTGGGATTGTGATGTCATTATTAAATAATCCAGAATATGATTATGTTTTCTCCTGAACACTGGAATTAATTTATTAGGCTCAATGTTTCGGGGTAAATTGTTATTACATAACTCATCAAACCAACACTCAGGAATGATCAGCCTCATATGAATGAATGGAAATGAAGATAAATGATGTAAAAGTGTTTCTACTGACAGACAGACAGACTCTCCAACTCTCTAACTCTCTCTCTCTTTCTAACTTTAATGCATTCAGTGTGTGATCTGTCATCACTCTGGTATTAAACTCCAGTGATGATGAGTTATATCAGATCAGTATGATCGGCTGCAGCGTCCAATCAGATAACAGATGAACGATGAGGTTGCGTGTCGGCCCTCACAACACTCGTGCATCCTCGCTCATGGCTCCTCGGTTATCCCTCCTCCCTCCTCGCTCCTCCCTCCTCGCTCCTCGGTGCTGTAATAAGAGCTTTGGGATGGCCGTCAAATATGGCGGCGCAGAACGACTTCCGGTTCAAGCGAGGAGCGAGGAAACGACAAATAAGAGACTTGGCATGTGCCCCTGGACTGTGGTCGTGTCTCCTGCTGTGACCCGGCTGACACCCACTGCTACTTCCATTGTTATTATTAGTCACATTACTAATACTATTCCCTATATCATTATTTCAATTCTACTATAGTCATTGCTGCTGTTATTATGAGTAGTCTTAATGTTTCCTTCGTTACTCTGCTACTACTCCTATTATATGAATCATTTATGTCATATACATTGAATGTGTTGTATCTCTGTTATGCTGTTCATTCTGGTCACATGACATCTATTGCATTCTGTCCATCCTGGAGAAGGATCCCTCCTCTGTCGTTCTCCCAGAGGTTTCTTCCTGTTTTCTCTCTGTTTTTCCTGTGTCGATGTGAGGGTGTAAGGACAGAGGAGGTGAGGGTCTAAGGACAGAGGATGTGAGGGTGTAAGGACAGAGGAGGTGAGGGTCTAAGGACAGAGGATGTGAGGGTCTAAGGACAGAGGAGGTGAGGGTCTAAGGACAGAGGATGTGAGGGTCTAAGGACAGAGGATGTGAGGGTCTAAGGACAGAGGATGTGAGGGTCTAAGGACAGAGGATGTGAGGGTCTAAGGACAGAGGATGTGAGGGTCTAAGGACAGAGGATGTGAGGGTGTAAGGACAGAGGATGTGAGGGTCTAAGGACAGAGGATGTGAGGGTCTAAGGACAGAGGATGTGAGGGTCTAAGGACAGAGGATGTGAGGGTGTAAGGACAGAGGATGTGAGGGTGTAAGGACAGAGGATGTAAAGGACAGAGGATGTGAGGGTGTAAGGACAGAGGAGGTGAGGGTGTAAGGACAGAGGATGTGAGGGTGTAAGGACAGAGGATGTGAGGGTGTAAGGACAGAGGATGTGAGGGTCTAAGGACAGAGGATGTGAGGGTCTAAGGACAGAGGATGTGAGGGTGTAAGGACAGAGGATGTGAGGGTCTAAGGACAGAGGATGTGAGGGTCTAAGGATAGAGGATGTGAGGGTCTAAGGACAGAAGATGTGAGGGAAGGACAGAGGATGTGAGGGTGTAAGGACAGAGGAGATGAGGGTGTAAGGACAGAGGATGTGAGGGTCTAAGGACAGAGGATGTGAGGGTCTAAGGACAGAGGATGTGAGGGACTAAGGACAGAGGATGTGAGGGTCTAAGGACAGAGGAGGTGAGGGTGTAAGGACAGAGGATGTGAGGGTCTAAGGACAGAGGATGTGAGGGTCTAAGGATAGAGGATGTGAGGGTCTAAGGACAGAAGATGTGAGGGAAGGACAGAGGATGTGAGGGTGTAAGGACAGAGGAGATGAGGGTGTAAGGACAGAGGATGTGAGGGTCTAAGGACAGAGGATGTGAGGGTCTAAGGACAGAGGATGTGAGGGACTAAGGACAGAGGATGTGAGGGTCTAAGGACAGAGGAGGTGAGGGTCTAAGGACAGAGGATGTGAGGGTGTAAGGACAGAGGATGTGAGGGTCTAAGGACAGAGGATGTGAGGGTCTAAGGACAGAGGATGTGAGGGTCTAAGGACAGAGGATGTGAGGGTCTAAGGACAGAGGATGTGAGGGTCTAAGGATAGAGGATGTGAGGGTCTAAGGACAGAAGATGTGAGGGAAGGACAGAGGATGTGAGGGTGTAAGGACAGAGGAGGTGAGGGTGTAAGGACAGAGGATGTGAGGGTCTAAGGACAGAGGATGTGAGGGTCTAAGGACAGAGGATGTGAGGGACTAAGGACAGAGGATGTGAGGGTCTAAGGACAGAGGAGGTGAGGGTGTAAGGACAGAGGATGTGAGGGTCTAAGGACAGAGGAGGTGAGGGTGTAAGGATAGAGGATGTGAGGGTCTAAGGACAGAAGATGTGAGGGAAGGACAGAGGATGTGAGGGTGTAAGGACAGAGGAGGTGAGGGTGTAAGGACAGAGGATGTGAGGGTGTAAGGACAGAGGATGTGAGGGTCTAAGGACAGAGGATGTGAGGGTCTAAGGACAGAGGATGTGAGGGTCTAAGGACAGAGGAGGTGAGGGTCTAAGGACAGAGGATGTGAGGGTGTAAGGACAGAGGAGGTGAGGGTGTAAGGACAGAGGATGTGAGGGTGTAAGGACAGTCCCGAGTTCAGACGTAAAATGAATCAGAATCCGTTTAAAAAAACAACACCATGGAACTCACCTTCAGATTTAAACCAGGAGACAAAGTGTGTTGGTGTTGAGCGAGTCTGTTCTGAGGTCTGTTTTACGGTTCACATTGGGGCAGTTCAGCTGTTATCTAACCGATAAACAGCCTGCAGGTACTCTCCTCTGACTCCAAAGGTCACCGAGCGTCTTTATAGGTTATAGATTATAGATCACCACTATGGAGAAAACCGATTACATTAGTAATAAATTAATTCAAACTGTTATCAAGCTTATTTGTTTTTGACCTTGAAACAGAAGAGCAGTTTATCAAACAGACTCAACTCAACGTTACCCACCAGTCATTTATTAATCTTTAGGATATAAATAAGAGATAGACATCAACATTTTCATCAGATCACTTCAGCAGAAATCTGACCATGAAGGTAAGTTTGTACCTTTATATATCTGACGGTTTGTCTATCAGTAGTTTTAGTATGTTAACAGGTTCAGTGTGAGGATTTAGAATATTGATCTAAAATTCTTTATGATGTTATTTCCGTTTGTAGCACTTAACTCTGTTTACAACTTGACTCCAGGTCTGGATTTACTTTCAGATACCGTCCATATGTTTTAATTGAATAAAAGTGGGTTTATTTTTTCTCCTGGCAGTGTCTCTAAATCTGTATTTCTATAGTTAAAGGTAAAGTCAGTCTCCTGTTCTTCTCCAATGCTCTTTTCCAATAAGTAAATCCAAATTTCGTAAACGCATCAATTTGACGTTTGGACAGAGGAATTAAAAGCCTGAGTCTAGTTTTACAGAGTTTTCTAGCTGTGCCTGTAAGCGACGCTAACTCAGGTTAAACCAAGGAGGACTCTGGATGAATACACACATTGGTTAATCAGCGAGGCACATTTTGTTTTAAAACCACGGCGGGTTTCATGCTTTGGCTGCAGAGATCAAACTCAGAAATGTTCAAATGTTGAACCGTGTTTTTAATAAGACATGAAGACAACGTGTCCTCTGTTCCAGCCGGTATCAGTCGTGCTCCTCCTGGCTCCGGTGTTGACCAGCTGCATGGCTCTGGTCATGCCGCTGGACTGCAGTGACATCCATAATAATGACAACAGCCGACCCAGCGGAGTGTACACCATCTATCCCATCGGATCCACGTCTGCTGTCCAGGTACACGTCGTCCTCTCCGGGACGCAGGTCCACCTTCAAATGATCTCAGTGTTCAACATGAGAAGACACAAGTTCTGACTGAAGCTTCTGATACAACAGATACAAGTAGTATAGTAGTACAATAGTACTAGAACAGGTTGTAGCACATATGGATGTATTCAATATTTCCAGATGCATCAGATGTATTAATGAGTGTGTGTGTTTGTGTGTAGGTGTACTGTGACATGGTCTCTCAAGAAGGACGCTGGACGGTGAGTGTTTACCTCGGGTTCTAAATCTAAAGGTCCTGACTCTAATCCTTCATACTGCACAAACCGTCCCATTGAGCCCTGAAGCTCACGTTCTGATGGAGCAAACAGAACCACATCATCTGCATAGAGAGAGAGACACAATTCTGAGGTCCCCAAACAGGAAACCCTCCTCCCCCCAGCTGTCCCTTGAGATCCTGTCCATGAACATCAGGATCAGGATCAGACGAGGGACGACCCCGCCACCATGCTACCGTTGGATCTCAGGCCTCGCTGTCATGATGCTTGATTTGAGCATCAGTTTGTCAGTTGTGACCAGAACAGACGAGTCCAGGGGCTGATTATGTGTTGTTATGTGAAGCGTCAGAGGGAAACACATTCATAGTGACGGTGAAGCAGCACTCTATCCAGCTCTGTCAAAGGAGCATTTCAACATCAATTCAATTCAATTTATTTTATATAGCCAAAATCACAAATTAGCCTCAGAGGGTTTACAACCTGTACACATGTGACATCCTCTGTCCTTACACCCTCACATCCTCTGTCCTTAGACCCTCACATCCTCTGTCCTTAGACCCTCACATCCTCTGTCCTTACACCCTCACATCCTCTGTCCTTCCCTCACATCCTCTGTCCTTAGACCCTCACATCCTCTGTCCTTACACCCTCACATCCTCTGTCCTTACACCCTCACATCGTCCTTAGCACAGGAAAAACTCACCTCCTCTGTCCTTAAAGGCAGAAAAACCTCCTCTGTCCTCACCTCCTCTGTCCTTACACCCACCTCCTCTGTCCTTACACCTCTGTCCTTACACCCTCACATCCTCTGAAGAAACCTCTGGGAGAGCGACAGAGGAGGGATCCTTCTCCAGGATGGACAGAAGTCAATAGATGTCATGTGACCAGAATGAACAGCATAACAGAGATACAACACATTCAATGTATATGACATAAATGATTCATATAATAAGAGTAGTAAGCGGAGTAACAAAGGAAAACATTAAGACTACTCATAATAACAGCAGCAGAATTTTATTAATGATATACGGAAAAGTATTAGTAATGTGACTAGTAATAATAATGATAGTAGCAGTTGGTGGCAGCCGCGTCACAGCAGGAGACACGACTACAGTCCAGGAACCACAACGACTAATGGAAACCTGTGAGGCGACATCACATATTCTGTACTTAACAGAAGTAGAAATAAAACGTTTGCAGGTATTTAATGACCAACGGCTGGCTGACTGAACGAGGTTCTACCACCCTCCAATGAGAACAACAGCAATGCATCTGAATACAGACTTACCACTGGTTCAAACCTCGATGTCTGGGAACTTGAGCCGTCAGATATCTTGTGTGTTCAGCTCGTTAACCCTCCATCCCGTCCCCCAGGTGTTCCAGAGGAGGATGGACGGCTCGGTGAACTTCTACAGGCCCTGGGATCAATACAAGTTTGGCTTCGGTGGTGCAGCAGGAGAGTACTGGCTCGGTGAGAAATGGAACCAAAGCAACGGTCGTGACTTCATGATGTCTCCATGTGTTCATGAGTGCGTTTGTTTTCAGGGCTTGAGACTCTCTTCCACCTGACGCTGAGGAAACGGTATGAGCTGCTGGTCGACATGGAGGACTTCAGTGGAAACACAGTGTCCGCTCGTTACTCCTCGTTCTCCATCGACCCAGAGTCCTCCGGATACACACTGCATGTGTCTGGATTCACTGATGGAGGGGCAGGTGAGTCAGTGGGAGCTGAAGTCTTTCTATGTGTTCTGATATTCAGGAGATGATCTGAAGACTGGCTGAAGGAATGCTCTTATATTGGAGGATATGGGCCGTCCTCGTGCTCAGGACTGACTGATAAAGAACTATAAGCAAATACAGTTTAAAACAGATACCACTATTAGTTGTAGCATGATGTTCTCATTTTACTCTGTAGGAGACTCCCTGAGTTCTCACAGCGGGCAGAAGTTCTCCACCTTCGACAAAGACCAAGACTCGTATGCAGGGAACTGTGCCAGACTATACTTGGGGGCATTCTGGTACAATAGCTGTCACCATACAAACCCCAACGGGGTTTATCGTTGGGGGGCTGACAACACTCTCTATGCTGTTGGAGTTAATTGGTACCATTGGAAGGGTCATGACTACTCCCTGAAGGCCATCAGCATGAAGATCCGTCCTGTGCACTAGATCAGGACCAACGTACAGCAGAACATCAGCTGATGATGATCTATATGTGATCACACATAACCTTTAGATGGAAACACTTGGAAAGTCTGGTAATGTGTACGTTTTAAAGTCAGACACAACTTTTGCTGGAGGTTTGAACCCCTGATGTGAATCATTATCTGCTGTATGCTGACAATAAACCAGAAGCTGTCTTCACTTCGTCTCATGTGTCTCTATGTCTGGATTCTTTCTTTTAAAGACACTGTGTGGTGGACGATCACTTTTCTTCCTGTTCACAAACAGACAACAACTCCACCTTCTTCAGAGGAAATATACATATTAATACTCCTTAGAGGTATCAAGACTAGTATTCAAGTCATGTTGATGTCAACTATCTCTAATTTTCAATAAAGTAATGTCACACACATGAAGATAAAACAGGAAACGATTCAGCGTTTAATTCAGAGATAGTTGATATCACCAATACGTTTTACAGCCTCAGTGTGAACTGACTGACAATAATTATTTGAATTTCCTTATTTTTCCTTGGCCAAAAGTTATCGAAGCAATAAAGTTGTAAGTAGAGTTTTATTCACTGCATTCAGATCTCCATGTTTCCTCTCAAAAAATGTTTTATTTGCTGATAATTATAAAGAAAATGTAGCTTATTCTGATATATATTTTCTATATATATATATTATTTTTTGGGGGGGGAGTTGTGGATTGATTTTGATATTGTTGTAAATTTTAGTTTTTCCTAGTTTTGTTTAATTTTAATGAGTTTTTATGATTACTGTGTATTGTTATGTGTACATAACTTATTGTTCTGCCTTGTCTGTTGCATTTTGTAAATCTTTATGTTTTTGAAGAAAAGTTCATTTGTATCAAAGACAAAAAGTTGGATTAATGCACTTTAATTCCACACAATGTGATTCATCCTTTAGTTTGTGCTGAAAGGTTAAATATGGAGCTTGACTCAATCATTTTCTTTATTAATAATTAACATAACTTTCTGGTTCCTGATAATAAATGTTATTTATACAGCGCGGGGGAGGGGCAGATATGTGTTGACAGAAGATGATCTCAAACATTGCACAAGATGGTGTTTGTGTTGTTTCTGATAATAAAAGAAACACAGCTAACCTGCTCTTTAAACTGTATAAGTTTAAGTCCCACAATGCAGATGGATTATTAACACGTCCTTTTCTAGGTTTATGTTTATGAAACTGAACGATTGTTCACAGTAAAATAATTTCTCTTGCTGCTCTTCTGTGATTATTAATTTATCAAACAGGCGTTATTGATTAAAAACAACTATGAAATAAATGTTTAAGCGTCTGATTCGTCAGTCACAAAAACTGTGATAATATTAAACATTAGTTTAAAACACGACTTTAAACAAAGTGACGTTTGTGTTTTTCATAGTTTGTGATGAATAAAGAAACAACACTGCTCTTTAAATTCCATTGGTTTATAACAGCAGAGTTCTGTCGGACCAACAGCCAATAAAAACCAGCTTCAGTGTCAAAGTACAGAAAAGTGACCGAAGGCTCCGAGTAGTGAATCAGAAATATGGCGTCGGGTTGCTCTTGTCGCACATCTGGACGTGGACATGAGAGGTGATTCCTCGGTAAACGGTCTGCATCGGTAGCATGACGCCGATCCGCTCGCCCTTCCTCACCGATCCAGAGGTTCGGTCCGGCTGAACGTAGAACAACTTGAAACACAGACCTGCAGGAAAATACTACTGTTACAGTAAAAGTACTTATACCTCACTGTAAAAAATACTCTGTTACAGCAAAGGTACTAATACCTCACTGTAAATATACTACTGTTACAGTAAAAGTACTTATACCTCACTGTAAATATACTACTGTTACAGTAAAAGTTCTAATACCTCACTGAAAAAAGAATCTGTCACAGTGAAGGTATTAATACCACTTTTTTAAAATACTCTGTTACATTAAAAGTACTAATACCACTGTGTAAAAGCCTCCATAAGGTGGTTCGCCCTGAAAGCACTGTTGCAATAGTTAGCACTGTTAGCACCGTTATTCATTTTAGCACTGTTAGCGCTGAGCCGCTGACTCAGCCGTCGCCATGTTGAGAGCCGTTGAGAGGCAATAGAAAGTAGTATTCAGCCCCTAAATGTAAAGTACTACACCAACACGTTTACTTTAAGAGCGGTGTGATGGACCGACCTTCTCCTCTCAGGTTGATGCCGTTGTTGATCGCTGCCTTGTTGGGGTCGGTGTAGACGATGACCCCCCCGTGGAGAGTCACATCAAACGGAGCGTAGACGGTCGACCCGTCTCTGCACACGACGTCCAGACCTTTGTGTTCCCTGGTCCCCCTTAAACACAGCGGACATCCAGATGTTAGCAGCCGCTTCAGACCACAAAGTTTACTGAGGAGACGCTCACATCTCATTAATGATACGTGTTTTTATTGACATATGACTCCAATGATTACTTCATAGTTCAGAGGTGGAGATGTCCTGACTATTAGTTTATAAACAACAGAGCCTACGTTTCCCACAATGCACCTGAATACTTGTGTAGTGTTATAGTGTAGTTGTTGTGTTACCGTCTGGCTCCATAGTGTCCCTGACCCCAGCTGTCTGATGTCCTCCTGGTGTTGGCAGAGTTTCCACTGCAGAGCTGACCAAACTTCACGCCGTCACACACACACAACACGGCTGCACACACACACACACACACACACACACACACACACACACACACACACACACACACACACACACACACACACACACACTTGTTTTCTTCACTTGGGATAACATTACATTGACTTATATTAATTCCCCAGAGACTCACTTCAACTATACCAAAAAAACAGGTGTGAATCCTGACATCCCCATAAGGCATTGGGTCCCCATAAGGCATTGGTCCCCATAAGGCATTGGGTCCCCATAAGGCATTGGTCCCCATAAGGCATTGGTCCCCATAAGGCATTGGGTCCCCATAAGGCATTGGTCCCCATAAGGCATTGGTCCCCATAAGGCATTGGGTCCCCGTAAGGCATTGGTCCCCATAAGGCATTGGTCCCCATAAGGCATTGGTCCCCAAGGCATTGGTCCCCATAAGGCATTGGGTCCCCATAAGGCATTGGGTCCCCATAAGGCATTGGTCCCCATAAAGCATTGGGTCCCCATAAGGCATTGGGTCCCCATAAGGCATTGGTCCCCATAAGGCATTGGTCCCCATAAGGCATTGGTCCCCATAAAGCATTGGGTCCCCATAAGGCATTGGGTCCCCATAAGGCATTGGTCCCCATAAGGCATTGGTCCCCATAAGGCATTGGGTCCCCATAAGGCATTGGGTCCCCATAAGGCATTGGTCCCCATAAGGCATTGGTCCCCATAAGGCATTGGGTCCCCATAAGGCATTGGTCCCCATAAGGCATTGGTCCCCATAAGGCATTGGTCCCCATAAGGCATTGGGTCCCCATAAGGCATTGGGTCCCCATAAGGCATTGGTCCCCATAAGGCATTGGGTCCCCATAAGGCATTGGGTCCCCATAAGGCATTGGTCCCCATAAGGCATTGGGTCCCCATAAGGCATTGGGTCCCCACAATGCCGATAAATCTGAACACGTTTTGATTGTTTTTTCCCCACAAAAATTTTTTTCTTACCAGAGACTGAAAAATTGTTCACAGTAAAATATCAAAAAAATGTCTTGCTTTTCTTCTCATATTCTTTAAACAGGCATAATGATAAAAGACAACTATGTTTTATATATTTGATAGTTTGGATAGAAAGACAAATATTCAGACCACACACTGTAAAACAGATGATTAACGTACATAAAATGCAAAACTTGTTTGCTGTTGATCACTGCAAGCTGTTAAGTATTTAAAATTAATCTTAAATTTAAATTTGCAGCAGGATAATTTAAAATGTTGTTCAAAGCTTTTGATTGGTCCGTTCTAATCAGGATTAATTTATTAACATCAGCTGATTCAGTTTCTCACCCAGCAAAACGACGACGCGTCTCATCTTCATATCTCAGAGTTTGATCCTGATGAAGAGCTTCTTCACTCCGGTTTTTATAGAAGCTGATGTTCGTCTTTCAACACGGTGGAAAGTCCAACGTTTGACAGCAGGTCCAGATGTTTTTATTATTTCACAATAAAAGAGATGATGAAACAACGTTTATCGTGTTGACCAACACCAAACAGCAGCTGTTTACCTGTCCCGACCTTTATTTGACCTCACAAACGCAGGAATCCACAGACTGTCGACATGAAAAAAGTCCCATGTTTTTATAGTCACTGCTTTACTTTAAAAGTATGATTTTCAAAATCATTTTCAATTTTAATGTTCATCAAAATGTCAACAGAACAAGCTGCACTTTATTTATTCACCTTTTTTCTTTGTTAGAATGTATTTTATTTTTATTTTACATGTGCAGAATATTATGTTTTGTTTTAATTTTTTTCATTTTTCATTTTTTGTTTTAACTTCTTCATTTGTAAAAATGTTGCTGTCTGCTGAGAGCAATTAAAAATAAATATGTTACAAAAAAGAGAACCGGATTATTACAGATTGATTGATAGACTTTTAATTTCACTAATTCCAATAAATTGCTGGAAAACTCCTTTATTATGATTCATTGTTTTATTTGACTTCATACAAGACTACATTTAAAATAACATTTAAATATATTTGTCCTGTTATTATTTCTATACAAACTAGTGAGGCAGCGATCAGACCTTTTCAGTCCCGATACCGATACATATTCTTCGTGTATCGGCCGATACCGAGAACCGATCAGAGTGACTGATCAATAAGCTGAATGTCTCTCTGTGTGGAGAGACGGTGGTCGTTCTTTATGTGTAGATAAACATCAGGTTTAACTAACTCTGTAAAACTAATGTAACAAATACATACACAGATATAAATTCATAAATAGGACAGATATGCATCTCTGATACAAACCTTCATGAACTAAACGTGATTTTTATCCCTGAGAGATCAAACAGTTTGTTGATGAATCTGTAGTTTAGCTCCACACACACATCTGGTGTCTCTATTGTTTTAAACATGGAACACAAACTGGAACAAATCTACACTAATCTGACAACATTATGAACGGACTTCTGCAGGTTCTGGACAAATCTACAGTTTATGTCATAAATCCT